>NC_051186.1:89307304-89340112 GCF_013339695.2 Rhipicephalus sanguineus
TTGAGTGAACTGCGGTGCGCAACACCCGGCCATGGTGACGGTGGTGGTGGTGGAAAAGTTTATTACGCTATATACAGCGAGAGGTGTGGACGGGGTGAGCCGGATGGGCCCGTCCCACAAACACTAGGAGGGATCCCTAGTCCGGTATCCCTGTAGCTGCCGCGGCGGTCCGGGTTCTAGCCACCAATGCCTGTTGGGCTTGGAGGTCGGAGCAGCCGAGCAGGACAGCTCCCAGTTTTCTCGGGTGGGTTGGGAGTGGGGTGGGTAGGCAGGATTGGAGGGGCATGCCCACACCATGTGATAGGTGTCGGAAGACTCCTCCGCACAGTGCGGGCACGCGCCCGAGAAGGCCGAATTGAAATGTGTTAATACTGCCGGGCACAGCACAGTATTGGTGAAAAGGCGGAGAAGCCAGCGCTCCTCCGCCTTGGTGAGGCCTTTGCAAACGGGGGGATAGAGGCCATGCGAAGATTTAAAGAGGTGATCTCTCTAATGGTGGTGGCTGGATTGAAATCGGATTCCGGAGCTGGCTGCGGATGAGGCAACGCCGGTGAGTAAGCGCGCGGGCGGCAGCGTCGGCTGTCTCATTTCCCTGAAGACCCGCATGAGCCGGAGCCCACACGATTGTACGACGGGTTGGATACCCCGTATACTGGCAAGCGTGGAGGATTTTGAATGCGCGGTATGGAATATACCCTTGCTCAATATTGCGGCAGGCGCCCCTGGAGTCAGTGATAATGATCCGGGGCTCTGGATCTGCGGCGGCCATTACAATGGCGATCTCCTCCGCAAATGTAATGTTTGGGGCACGGAAAGTAAGGCCTTGAACTGTAGTGTTTCGAGTGGATGACGGCCGCCGTGAACCAACCCCCATGGTGCGGGCCGGCAGCATCCACATAGAAGACACCTGGCTTTTCACCATACAGTTGAGAGACGGCCTCCGCCCGCGCAAGGCGGCGACCATCATGGGTGCCTCTAGTCGTGTTGTACGGAAGGGTTCGCACCTGGAGAGCGAAGCGCCAAGCTTCGGGGACGCGGACCCGTTCTTCCGTCTGCGTAACGAGGGATATATGTAAGCGGGGCAGAAGGCGTCGCCCCGCAGGTGTTTTGCTGAGGCGCAAGTATTGATTGGTAAGATGAGCTTCTCGTAACTCCCCAAACGTGTCGGTCATCCCCAAACCGAGGAGACGCTGGTTGGACGTCGTTATGGCGAGATCGAGTGCTCTCTTGTAAACCCTTGCTGAGAACTACATCCAAGGCATTCTCATCGCATTTGCGTAGGTGGAGGTATGGAGCCGAATATAAATTCGGCTGGTGACGAAACGCGTTAGCCAGCCGCAGGGCATATTTGCATCGTAGTCCCCCCCCCCCTTTTATTGGATACACGACGAACCATCCGGCCCACCTGGTCACCCACCATTCGTATCTTGTGTAGGGTAGTGTCAATTTTGCGCCTTTGATGAATGAAAAGCCCCAACACGCGGATTTCCTCGCGTTCGGGTATCGGTCCGCTAAGTAGGGAGAGGGCAATTTTGGTTGTGCACTTCGAGTTGGGGCGAAGGTGCACGAATTCCGATTTGCTCGGGGAGCACTCAAGACCACAGCGACGAGCGTATTCGTCCACAATAGCTGCCGCTTGTTGCAGGTTGGTCTCGATCTCTCCCAACCGATCCTTCTGTTGCCCAGATGGTGATGTCGTCCGCATACAGCGCGTGCTGAACACAGGCGACCTCAGCCAACTAGGTAGGGAGCTTCATCGTGGCCAGATTAAATATATGGGGACAAACCGCTCCCTGTGGGGTCCCTCGTGTGCATTGCTGATATGGCCCGTGTTCTGTGTCTTGTTGCGGATATAGGATTGCCGATTTGTGAGGCATTGTTTGATATAACGGAAAGTATGACGCCCACAGCCCGTTTGCGACAAGTGGGATAGGATAATCTCGTGGGTCACATTGTCAAAGGCCACCCGCAGGTCAAGTGCGAGAACCACTTTATCATTGCTGGGGTGCTCGACAGGGCCAGGATCTCCTTGTGAAGTTGCAGCAGGGACATCTTGTGCGGACCGGTGTGGCGGAAACTGTACATGGTGTCGGCAAAAATGGTTTGCTGTTCCAAAAATACTGACAATCTGTCACGGACCATTGTCTCCATCAGCTTCCCCACACACGAAGTGCGGGAGATGGGTCGGAGGTTGTCGGTGTTGATGGCTTTACCGATATGGAATGAAAGTTACTACTGCCGTTTTCCAATCGATAGGGGGGGGGGTGCCTCCAAGCCAGATAATGTTGAAGTAGCGAGAAGCCATGTCGTAGGACGGGGAGGTTGGCAAGAAGCTTTACCGTCACCTTGTTCCCGGCCTGGTGCTAGTACCTCGCTTTCATTTTAGCCCGGGCCGCTTTTAGGTCATGGAGCTGGAACGGTCGATCCAACTCGGCGTTTTCGGAACCTGCATACGAGTCATGCCTTACCACGGGGATCTGGTGCATGCTCAAATATTTGTCGCGGAGTGCTTCGGCCAGTTTGGACGTGTCCTCCATTAAAGTTATAGATAGCATTTGAAGGTGTTTTTCTGTATCTGTACGGGTTTATGCCGGAGCGATAAGGGCGCGGAAGAGACGCCACGTACTGCGACTCGACAATTGCCGAGCTGCCTGGTTACATCGGTCTACCAATTGGAGTCGGTGAGTTGGGCCGCGTACTCAGCCGCCGTCGGGTGATCCTGCGCGATGCGAATTTTGAGTTGCCGGTTGTGTTTTTGACCACGCCAGCGGCGGACTAGGCTGTGTCAGAGATGGAGGAGGTGGTTATCCACCACCGGATTCGCCTCTGAGAGTTTAACATTTTGCTCCATGATTTCAAGTGTGATACTAAATGCTGGAACCACGCTAAGTATCCCTGGTCGACTATCGACTGGGGTTTACGTAGGTGGCCCGGAACTTGGTCCAGTCGGGTAGTTTTGCATGGGAATGTGGTCTTTTGAGTGGCTTGGTACGTATTGTGGTGACAATTACGCAGTGGTCACTACCGAGGGATTCCGCGGTATTGCTCCAATCTGCATGCCGAATATTTTTCGTAAAGGTTAGGTCCGGACACGTATCACGGTAACGGAGTTACCTATTCGAGTGGGTTGCGCGGGATCTGTGTGAAGTGTGAAGCCCAATGTGGACACAAGCTCTGCCAACTTGCGTCCACGTTTCTCTTGACGGTGTATCCCCATAGGGTGCTGGGAGCGTTGAAGTCTCCGACGATAATGAGGGGATCCTGCTTCGCGATCTTCAAGGCCCGGCTGAAGATATCTGCAAAGGTAACATTCGGGAGCTTTGGGGGACAGTAAATGTTAAGTAGGTGTAATGGGGGGTCCTGTTTGCGTAGCGGAAGGATCGTCACCATTACATAGGAAAATTTGCGCTAAGATCCAGGTCAACCTCTGAGGCCGTGTAATCTTTATGTACGCAGAGGCAGCTCTGCGCATCCCGCTGGTACACCGAGTAGTTGGTGAGAGTGGCCCCGTTTACTGGCTCCTGAAGGGCCACCACAGCAGGTAACTCGGCAAAAGTTGAAAGGAAAAGGCGTAAATCAGCTCCTCGCTTGGTGCGTGCTTTGAATCCGCGGGAATTCCACTGTAAAATTTGAATAAATGTCGAATTGGGCTGCGGCTGCTTCTTATTTCTGGGGGTGCCCGCCATGGTCAAGGGTAGAGCTAATAGTTTGGAGAGGGGAGGTTTGAGAGCCAGTGGCTACAGGGAGAGGCGATTCCACCATAATGGGGATGCTGTAGGTTACCTCTTCCTTTTCGTCAATGGTCTGACGCCTAGACGCTTTGAGGTGCCGACTCGCGAAAGTTTTCAGCGGGCTAGCGCGCTTGGTAGGGCGGGTGAGTTGAGCCAACTGAGTAGCTATGATGCTTGGGATAGATTCTGTAAGCTGACTAATTTTGTCAGCTGCCGAACTAAGTGTGGCATTATTTTGCGTCTCCAATGCAGATATTCGGGAGTTAGCCTGGGTTTCGAGCGCGCTCACTCTCGCCTCGAGCGCCGCGAGGGCGTCCACAGCCTGTCCCGAGGGAGTGGTGTCGCTCTCCATCGCCTCTGCTGCGGGTGGGGCAGAGGGGTGGTTAAGGGATTTGGTGGGCCTCCACGATCGCTAGGCGCTTCTGAAGATTTGCAACCTGCTCGCGAAGAGCAGATATGTCTCTTTGTTCGGCGGAGATTGCCGCTTGTGGAGAACGGGAAGGGAGAGGGAGGGAAGGAGCTGTCCTGCCCGCGCCGCTCACCTGCGAGTTTTGCTGGACGACGTTCACCCACGTCTTCGGGCCGCCGGTTTGGGGGGGTCCAGGCTGCTTCGCTGCACCATCACGAGGAGCTGGTGGCGGAGGTTTCCCTTGATTTCCGGTGGGTGGGGTCACAAACTTTGTCGTTGTAGGGTCGACGACCTTGTCCTTGGGCTAGCTAGGACGACGCTTGCCATGCCTGCGTCTCTTCCGCTTGGATTTAGGCCCGCGTTTTGGATGGGCGTGTTGGGAATCACGATATTTAGCTGTACACGCACGTGCCCCCGTAGCATGGGCTCCACCGCAGACTGCGCACTTTGGGTTGCACTTGTGAGGGGCCCGCAGTCCACACCGGTCCTGCCTTAGGCCGGGGCAGGCGTCCGGGCGGTGGCCGACCACACCACAATGTCCACAGGCCGGAATGGTACGCTCGTAAGGCCTAACTTGCACAAGCTCCGAGTCGTAATGTACGAAACGTGGCTTCTCAGTTCCGGCTAAAGTGAGGCTTGCTTTGTTGGAGTTCCCCACTTTACGCACTTACACTATGGTGCCGTGGCGCCATTGAAGGCTAGCACGAAGCGAGTCCGTAGTGTCAGCATTGCGGACGGTAACGACGCCGCAGCAGACATCCTTTCCATCTTGGCGTAGGTGTCCCACAAGGGGGACGCGCCCGCTGGGTGCATTGAGTTCAAATTCCCCGAGAATACGGTCGGCTAGCTCGGCCTTAGCGGTATGAATGATAATCAGCTTTTGTTCTCTTACCGGTGTCCTAGCAGTTTTAGATTCTCGGTGTTGAACACGTTTGCCCAAGGCCGCAACTTCAGTACCCTGACTGTCAATCTTCGCAAGTATTTTGTCGTGCTTGTCAGAGAGCAGTTGGATTGATGCCTCGATGCCAGGAATGGCTTTCACAGCCTCAGACAAGGCGCCCACTTTGGGTACAAGCGGAAGAAGTGCCCAAAATGTTTCCATTTAGCTGGTTAAGCTTGCGTTCGAGTCTTTGGCTGTAAGACAGAATAAATGATGTGCCCCATTTTTTTTCACTTGTCTGACACGTTCCACATTTCCATGTGCCCTTCGAAGACACGCCTTTACTACACGAAGTAGCCACAGTAATTCCCGAACATTTACCAACATGACACGCATGTTTACACGCTGTACATAGGAGTGGTATTTCTTCAGGCTGAATGTTGCCCTTGCATGCCAAACACTCATTCATGATAACAGCGGGCAATGGTCAACCAGGGGCACAGCAGCAGCAGGGGACACCGGTAATTTAAAGGTAAGTGCTAGTTAAATCAACACCAACCTGCAAGGTGGCAAAAGCAATGCGTGTGAGACGATGCTGCGTGCCGTCCACTGCCGCTGTTGCGCCCAAAAGTGAGGAATCCAGGTACCGCAGGCACTTTTAACGTCCGTCACCCTCTATTGTGGAACGTGGCGGCCACTGAGTGGGGCCTTGGTCCAACTTATCGCCACCGTGACGTAGCAGCAGGATAGAAGTTCTGCGTTGTATTTTCTGCAAGGTGGCAAAACCAATGGGCGTGAGACGATACTGCGTGCCGTCCACTGCCGCTGTTGCGCGCAAAAAGTGAGGAATCCAGGTACCGCAGGTACTTTTCACGTCCGTCGCCCTCTATTGTGGAACGTGGCGGCTACTGAGTGGGGCGTTGGTCTAACTTATCGCCACCGTGATGTAGCAGCAGGATAGATGTTCTGCGTTGTATTTTCTGCAAGGTGGCAAAACCAATGGACGTGAGACGATGCTGCGTACCGTCCACTGCCGCTGTTGCGCCCAAAAAGTGAGGAATCCAGGTAACGCAGGTACTTTTAACGTCCGTCGCCCTCTATTGTGGAACGTGGCGGCCACTGAGTGGGGCGTTGGTCCAACTTATCGCCACCGTGACGTAGCAGCAGGATAGAAGTTCTGCGTTGTATTTTCTACAAGGTGGCAAAACCAATGGGCCTGAGACGATGCTGCGTGCCGTCCACTGCCGCTGTTGCGCCCAAAAAGTGAGGAATCCAGGTACCGCAGGTACTTTTAACGTCCGCCGCCCTCTATTGTGGAACGTGGCGGCCACTGAGTGGCCGTGGTCCAACTTAACGCCACCGTGACGTAGGAGCAGGATAGAAGTTCTGCGTTGTATTTTCTGCAAGGTGGCAAAACGAATAGGCGTGAGACGATACTGCGTACCGTCCACTGCCGCTGTTGCGCCCAAAAAGTGAGGAATCTAGGTACCGCAGGTACTTTTAACGTCCGTCGCCCTCTGTTGTGGAACGTGGCGGCCACTGAGTGGGGCGTAGGTCCAACTTATCGCCACCGTGACGTAGCAACAGGATAGAAGTTCTGCGTTGCATTTTCTGCAAGGTGGCAAAACCAATGGGCGTGAGACGATGCTGCGTGCCTCCACTGCCGCTGTTGCGCCCAAAAAGTGAAGATTCCAGGTACCACAGGTACCTTTAACGTCCGTCGCCCTCTATTGTGGAACGTGGCGGCCACTGTGTGGGGCGTTCGTCCAACTTATTGCCACCGTGACGTAGCAGCAGGATAGAAGTTCTGCGTTGTATTTTCTGCAAGGTGGCAAAACCAATGGGCCGGAGACGATGCTGCGTGCCGTCCACTGCCGCTGTTGCGCCCAAAAAGTGAGGAATCCAGGTACCGCAGGTACTTTTAACGTCCGTCGCCCTCTATTGTGGAACGTGGCGGCCACTGAGTGGGGCCTTGGTCCAACTTATCGCCACCGTGACGTAGCAGCAGGATAGAAGTTCTGCGTTGTATTTTCTGCAAGGTGGCAAAACCAATGGGCGTGAGACGATACTGCGTGCCGTCCACTGCCGCTGTTGCGCGCAAAAAGTGAGGAATCCAGGTACCGCAGGTACTTTTCACGTCCGTCGCCCTCTATTGTGGAACGTGGCGGCTACTGAGTGGGGCGTTGGTCTAACTTATCGCCACCGTGACGTAGCAGCAGGAGAGAAGTTCTGCGTTGTATTTTCTGCAAGGTGGCAAAACCAATGGGCGTGAGACGACGTTCGGTGCCGTCCACTGCCGCTGTTGCGCCAAAAAGTGAGGAATCCAGGTACCGCTGATACTTTTAACGTTCGTCGCCCTCTATTGTGGAACGTGGTGGCCACTGAGTGGGGCGTTGGTCCAACTTATCGCCACCGTGATGTAGCAGCAGGATAGATGTTCTGCGTTGTATTTTCTGCAAGGTGGCAAAACCAATGGACGTGAGACGATGCTGCGTACCGTCCACTGCCGCTGTTGCGCCCAAAAAGTGAGGAATCCAGGTAACGCAGGTACTTTTAACGTCCGTCGCCCTCTATTGTGGAACGTGGCGGCCACTGAGTGGGGCGTTGGTCCAACTTATCGCCACCGTGACGTAGCAGCAGGATAGAAGTTCTGCGTTGTATTTTCTACAAGGTGGTAAAACCAATGGGCCTGAGACGATGCTGCGTGCCGTCCACTGCCGCTGTTGCGCCCAAAAAGTGAGGAATCCAGGTACCGCAGGTACTTTTACGTCCGCCGCCCTCTATTGTGGAACGTGGCGGCCACTGAGTGGGCCGTTGGTCCAACTTACCGCCACCGTGACGTAGGAGCAGGATAGAAGTTCTGCGTTGTATTTTCTGCAAGGTGGCAAAACGAATGGGCGTGAGACGATACTGCGTACCGTCCACTGCCGCTGTTGCGCCCAAAAAGTGAGGAATCTAGGTACCGCAGGTACTTTTAACGTCCGTCGCCCTCTGTTGTGGAACGTGGCGGCCACTGAGTGGGGCGTAGGTCCAACTTATCGCCACCGTGACGTAGCAACAGGATAGAAGTTCTGCACTGCATTTTCTGCAAGGTGGCAAAACCAATGGGCCTGAGACGATGCTGCGTGCCGTCCACTGCCACTGTTGCGCCCAAAAAGTGACGATTCCAGGTACCGCAGGTACTTTTAACGTCCGTCACCCTCTATTGTGGAACGTGGCGGCCACTGAGTGGGGCGTTGGTCCAACTTATCGCCACCGTGACGTAGCAGCAGGATAGAAGTTCTGCGTTGTATTTTCTGCAAGGTGGCAAAACCAATGGGCGTGAGACGATGCTGCGTGCCGTCCACTGCCGCTGTTGCGCCCAAAAATGAAGAATCCAGGTACCACAGGTACCTTTAACGTCTGTCGCCCTCAAGTGTGGAACGTGGCGGCCACTGTGTGGGGCGTTGGTCCAACTTATCGCCACCGTGACGTAGCAGCAGGATAGAAGTTCTGCGTTGTATTTTCTGCAAGGTGGCAAAACGAATGGGCGTGAGACGATACTGCGTACCGTCCACTGCCGCTGTTGCGCCCAAAAAGTGAGGAATCTAGGTACCGCAGGTACTTTTAACGTCCGTCGCCCTCTGTTGTGGAACGTGGCGGCCACTGAGTGGGCCGTTGGTCCAACTTATCGCCACCGTGACGTAGCAGCAGGATAGAAGTTCTGCGTTGTATTTTCTGCAAGGTGGCAAAACCAATGGGCGTGAGACGATACTGCGTGCCGTCCACTGCCGCTGTTGCGCCCAAAAAATGAGGAATCCAGGTACCGCAGGTACTTTTAACGTCCGTCGCCCTCTGTTGTGGAACGTGGCGGCCACTGAGTGGGCCGTTGGTCCAACTTATCGCCACCGTGACGTAGCAGCAGGATAGAAGTTCTGCGTTGTATTTTCTGCAAGGTGGCAAAACCAATGGGCGTGAGACGATACTGCGTGCCGTCCACTGCCGCTGTTGCGCCCAAAAAATGAGGAATCCAGGTACCGCAGGTACTTTTCACGTCCGTCGCCCTCTATTGTGGAACGTGGCGGCCACTGAGTGCGGCGTTGGTCCAACTTATCGCCACCGTGACGTAGCAGCAGGATAGAAGTTCTGCGTTGTACTTTCTGCAAGGTGGCAAAACCAATGGGCGTGAGACGACGTTGGGTGCCGTCCACTGCCGCTGTTGCGCCCAAAAAGTGAGGAATCCAGGTACCGCAGGTACTTTTAACGTCCGTCGCCCTCTATTGTGGAACGTCGCGGCCACTGAGTGGGGCGTTGGTCCAACTTATCGCCACCGTGACGTAGCAGCAGGGTAGAGGTTCTGCGTTGTATTTTCTGCAAGGCGGCAAAACCAATGGGCCTGAGACGATGCTGCGTGCCGTCCACTGCCGCTGTTGCGCCCAAAAAGTGAGGAATCCAGGTACCGCAGGTGGATGGATGGATGCTATGAGCGTCCCCTTTAAAACGGGGCGGTGACATGTCTGCCACCAGGCTCGAAGAAAAAAAAAGCTTCCTTGTTTCATGTTGGCCTAATACCTTATCTACATTGATAAAATCTATGTTATTATACCAAAAAATATAAATTCGCGGTCCATCTCTCTGCCTCTTAAGGCAGAATGACCTTAATTTTCCCCCATTATTTTTGTTCTTTATCTCTACTTTTCTGCCACCAATACTCTAACCGTCTCTTACTTATTTCTATCGCGGACGTGTGCAGCTTTCCATTGTTGTCCCTAAAACACGAGGCTTCATGTAGACTCGTGCCCACACGTATACCTGGGTGAATATTGTCACGTGGTCGTGACGTCGACGAAGAAAGCAGGCGGCGTTTGCAGAATGAAACTGTTTATTTGGCCGAACTTGTGGCCGGGAAAACGAGAACTAGAACTACAGCAATACACGCTGTACAATGATAGCGGCGAACAGGGCGTCGTCCGTCGATCAACTGACAAGCGGCGAAGTGCGTCGGCTTTTATACAGGTGCTATCGAACTTTCCAGCGATATCGCTGTTGGCGGCGTTATCTCTCGACAAAGCTGGAACATTCTCGTGCGGCGCGCAATCTTAACGGATTGTTCCAAAACAATCGCGAAGCTTCCTACACATCACGGCGAGGCCTGCGCAGCGCGTTGCCCACAGTCTTTGTGGGTGAAGCTTCAACTCATGAAATATAAGACTTGCGGCAATGCCCCCCTCTGAAAAAGCATCGTCCCGATGCTTAAAAACAGAACATGAATACATGCAATACTAAAGAAAACTAATAAAGAAAGCAAACATTAGAGTCCTCAGGTGCGTTAACGAGCATAGTACGGTTTAAGGCGCACCACATGCACGACCTCGGGTCGAGCTCGGCGCCTCTGAGAGTTCGTGATGCCGTCGGGGACAACCTCGTAGTCGAGTGCGCCGAGACGTCGAAGTACCCTGTACGGTCCGAAGTATCGTCGAAGAAGCTTCTCGCTTAGTCCGCGTCGTCGTATTGGCGTCCAGACCCAGACACGGTCGCCGGGCTGGTACTCGACGAAGCGTCGTCGAAGATTGTAGCGACGGCTGTCGGTGTGCTGCTGGGTCTTGATGCGCAGGCGGGCCAGCTGTCGAGCATCTTCGGCACGTTGTAAGTAAGCGGCGGCGTCGACATTTTCTTCGTCGGTGACGTTGGGTAGCATGGCGTCGAGCGTCGTCGCCGGGCTCCTTCCGTAGACCAACTTGTACGGCGTCATCTGCGTCGTTTCTTGGACGGCCGTGTTGTAAGCGAAGGTCACGTACGGAAGGACGGCGTCCCACGTCTTGTGCTCAACGTCGACGTACATGGCGAGCATGTCGGCGATGGTCTTATTTAGACGCTCGGTGAGGCCATTGGTCTGCGGGTGGTAGGCGGTGGTGCGGCGGTGGCTCGTCTCGCTGTATTTTAAGATCGCCTGAGTTAGGTCCGCTGTAAAGGCGGTACCTCTGTCTGTGATGAGGACCTCTGGGGCGCCATGACGCAAGACGATGTTCTCCACGAAGAACTTGGCTACCTCCGCGGCACTGCCTTTGGGCAATGCCTTTGTCTCGGCGTAGCGGGTGAGGTAGTCAGTTGCTACGACGATCCACTTGTTGCCGGAAGTCGACGTCGGGAACGGCCCCAGCAGGTCCATCCCGATTTGCTGGAACGGCCGGTGAGGTGGTTCGATTGGCTGCAGAAGTCCCGCTGGCCTAGTCGGCGGTGTCTTCCGTCGCTGGCAATCTCGGCAAGTCTTGACGTAGTGGGCGACGTCGGCAGCAAGGCGTGGCCAGTAGTACCTTTCCTGTATTCTGGCGAGCGTGCGGGAAACACCGAGGTGTCCAGCCGTCGGGTCGTCGTGTAGGGCCTGGAGGACTTCTGGTCGCAATGATGAGGGCACGACAAGAAGATAGTCCGTTCGAAGTGGCGAGAAGTTCTTTTTCAGGAGAACGCCGTTCCGTAAGAAAAACGACGACAGTCCTCGCTTGAATACCTTCGGAACAACGGCGGTCTTGCACTGGAGGTACTCCATAAGGCCCCCCAGTTCCGCGTCGGCTCGTTGCCTTTCGGCGAAGTCGTCGGCACTTATAGTTCCGAGGAAGCAGTCATCGTCGTCGTCTTGCGGCGGCGCGTCGACGGGGGCACGAGAGAGGCAGTCGGCGTCAGAGTGTTTTCGTCCGGACTTGTACACGACGGTAATGTCGAATTCTTGAAGCCTCAGACTCCATCGTGCGAGACGACCTGAAGGGTCCTTCAAGTTAGCTAGCCAACATAAGGCGTGATGGTCACTGACAACTTTGAAGGGCCTGCCATAGAGGTAGGGGCGAAACTTTGACGTAGCCCAGATGATGGCGAGGCATTCCCTTTCTGTTGTGGAATACTTAGCTTCTGCCTTGGATAATGACCGGCTAGCATAACTGATAACCCTTTCAAGCCCGTCCGTCTTTTGCACAAGGACGGCACCGAGTCCTACGCTGCTTGCGTCGGTGTGTATTTCAGTATCGGCGCAATCGTCGAAATGCGAAAGTATGGGTGGCGTCTGCAGGCGTCGTTTAAGTTCCTCAAATGCTTGCACTTGCTCCGGTTCCCACCTGAATTCCACGTTAGTCTTCGTGAGGAGCGTGAGTGGTTCGGCGATGCGTGAAAAGCTTTTGACGAAGCGTCTGTAATAGGCGCATAAGCCGAGAAATCGGCGGACGGCCTTCTTGTCGGTGGGAGGAGCGAAGTCGGCGATGGCCGCTGTTTTCCGCGGGTCTGGGCGCACTCCAGACTTGCTGATCACATGACCGAGAAACAGGAGCTCGTCGTATGCGAATCGGCACTTTTCTGGCTTCAGGGTCAGTCCAGAGGTCTTGATTGCTTGAAGTACTGCCTCAAGCCGCCGGAGATGCTCGTCGAAGGTCGAGGAAAACACGACGACGTCGTCCAAATACACAAGGCACGTCTGCCACTTCAATCCAGCCAGTACGGTGTCCATGACGCGCTGGAACGTCGCAGGTGCCGCGCAAAGACCGAAAGGCATGACCTTGAACTCAAAGAGGCCGTCGGGTGTTATAAAAGCGGTCTTTTCTCGGTCTCTTTCATCTACTTCGATCTGCCAATAGCCGGTCTTGAGGTCCATCGACGAAAAGTACGTTGCGTTGTGAAGTCGATCCAGGGTGTCGTCTATCCGTGGGAGGGGGTACACGTCCTTCTTCGTGATTTTATTCAGGCGCCGATAATCAACGCAGAAGCGCAGTGTCCCGTCCTTCTTCTTCACTAATACCACGGGTGACGCCCACGGACTCTTTGAAGGCTGGATGATATCGTCGCGCAGCATTTCGTCGACTTGTTTCTTTATGGCCTCACGTTCTCGCGTCGAAACTCTGTAGGGGCTCTGTCGGAGTGGTCGAGAATTTTCTTCTGTTATAATGCGGTGCTTAGCAAGGGGCGTTTGTCGGACCCGCGAGGACGACGAGAAACAGTGCTTGTATTGCAGGAGCAGGGTTTTGAGCTGGTCTTGCTTGACCTTCGGAAGGCTCGGGTTGACGTCAAAATCCGGTTCGGGACCGCTATTCGTCGAAGCAGGTTCGGCAGCATCGAAGAGGGCGAAAGCATCGCTGGCGGCTACACATTCGTCGATGTAGGCAACCGTCGTACCCTTGTTGAGGTGCCTATATTCGTGGCTGAAGTTTGTCAGCAGTACCTTTGCTTTACCGTCATGCAGCTCGGCGATACCTCTTGCGACGCAAATTTGACGATTCAGGAGTAGTTGCTGATCGCCATCGATTACGCCTTCAAGGTTTGCAGGTTTTTCAGTGCCGACGGAAATAATGACGCTGGAGCGCGGCGGAACGGTCACCTGCTCTTCTATCACAATCAGTGCATGGTTCCCTGGCGTCGGGTGGGGCGGGAGCGCTTTGTCTGAGGTTAGTGTTATCGACTCAGACCTCAGGTCGATAACGGCGCCGTGGTCACTTAGGAAGTCCATTCCGAGTATCACATCCCTGGAGCAGTTTTGTAGGATTACAAAGCTCGCAGGATAAGTGTGGTTATTGATGGTGACTCTCGCCGTGCAGACACCAATCGGTGTTATCAGGTGGCCTCCAGCTGTCCGGATTTCGGGGTCCACTCCAAGCGGTCTTTACTTTCTTCAGCTTGGTGGCGAATGGCCCATGACGACGGAATAGTCGGCTCCGGTGTCGACGAGAGCTGTGATGCTGTGGCCGTCGATAAGGACATCGAGGTCGCTAGTTCGTCGTCTTGCGTTCCGGTTAGGTCGTGGCGTCGGATCACGGCTTCGTCGATTTGTCCCGCTGTTTCTACGTTGCGTCGTCAGGTTTTCTTCGGGCCGCGAAGTTTCGTCGTGAGGGCTCCGTCCGGTTTGCGTCGTGTTCTGAAGGTCTCGTCGCGTTGTCGTCGTCGGCGGCCGCGGAGGATCTTCGGCATTTCGTCGTACAGCAACCGCACCTCCATCGGTTGCTGCCCTTAGTTTCCCGGATACGGGCTAGGGCGACCGGCCCCGGTTTGGGCCAGTGTACTGCGGCGGTGCGGTGACATGTAGCGGCCGGGCGACGGCGAGCGGGAAGCTCGTCGTTCTTTCCCACTGTGTTCCGGTGAGGTAGTCGTCGATGTCGCGAGGCCGTTTCGCCTGGCTGCGGGCCGCGGCGCGTTAACGGCGAATCCGCGTAGCCCCATCTGTCGATACTCTGGCATCGGCGGTATGTGTGGCCGGCTTCCCCGCAGTGATAGCAGAGCGGCCGGTTGTCAGGGGCACGCCAAACGTCGGTCTTTCGGGGGGCGCAGCGTTGTCCTGTCGGCGGGCGGTATGGCGTCGGTGGTGGTGGCGGCGGTGCCTGGCGGCGGAACTGCTGCGGCGAAGCGGCGTCTTGACGTGGGCGCGGGGGGTGGGGCGTGCGTCGGGCTGCAAGCAGCATAGGCTCATAGCTTCCGGCTGAGCCTGCCGGTGCTTCGGGAATTCCAAGCGATTGCCGGACTTCCTCGCGGACAACGTCGGCGATTGAATGCACTTGATCGCTGCGGCGAAGGTAACAGTTTGCGCCAGCTCTTCCCGCACAATCGCTCTGATGGTGTCACGCAGGTCATACAGACTGCAGCGCCTGAACCTCCCCGTAGGTCGTCGTAGGAATGCGGCGGTTGTACTGCCTAGTGCGGATTTCTAGTGCCTTTTCGATTGTGGTGGCCTCTGAAATGAATTCCGAGACCGTCTTCGGCGGGTTGCGCACAAGTCCGGCGAAGAGTTTCTTCCTTCACTCCCCGCATCAGGAAGCGAACTTTCTTTTCTCTTCGGACATGGCTGGAATCGGCATGGCGGAATAATCGAGTCATTTCTTCTTCGGTGTACAGTCCGACGTTTTCATTGGGGAGCTGTACACGGGTCTCGAGAAGGGTTTCAGCCCTTTCTTTCCGGATGACGCTCGTGAAGGTGTTGAGAAATCCGGTGCGGAAGAGGTCCCATGATGTTAGCGTGGACTCTCGATTCTCGAACCAGGTCCTTGCGGCATCTTGAAGGGCGAAGTAGACGTGGCGTAGCTTCTCTCGTCGCAGTCCCAGTTGTTGAACGTGGAGACTCGGTCGTATGCCTCCAGCCAGCTTTCTGGATCCTCGCATGGTGATCCGCGGAATGTCGGCGGCGCTCCCTCGGTTGATGCATGACGACCGTTGTAGGCGCCACAGCGGTTGTCATTGTGGCTGTTGTCTTCTTCGTTGTGATCCTGGTCCTTGTCCGGTAGGGGTCCGTATTGTGGGGGTAGTCCTTCCAGTCTGGCGGCTGGCTCGACTGCCGCTGATGGTGTCGGTGTCTTCTTCGCGACGTGGGCTGGGTTCAAGGCGTTGTCGGGGGCGTCCGGAACATGAACGAGCAGCACCTCCACCAGATGTCACGTGGTCGTGACGTCGACGAAGAAAGCAGGCGGCGTTTGCAGAATGAAACTGTTTATTTGGCCGAACTTGTGGCCGGGAAAAATGAGAACTAGAACTACAGCAATACACGCTGTACAATGATAGCGGCGAACAGGGCGTCGTCCGTCGATCAACTGACAAGCGGCGAAGTGCGTCGGCTTTTATACAGGTGCTATCGAACTTTCCAGCGATATCGCTGTTGGCGGCGTTATCTCTCGACAAAGCTGGAACATTCTCGTGCGGCGCGCAATCTTAACGGATTGTTCCAAACAATCGCGAAGCTTCCTACACATCACGGCGAGGCCTGCGCAGCGCGTTGCTCACAGTCTTTGTGGGTGAAGCTTCAACTCATAAGACTTGCGGCAATGCCCCCTCTGAAAAAGCATCGTCCCGATGCTTAAAAACAGAACATGAATACATGCAATACTAAAGAAAACTAATAAAGAAAGCAAACATTAGAGTCCTCAGGTGCGTTAACGAGCATAGTACGGTTTAAGGCGCACCACATGCACGACCTCGGTCGAGCTCGGCGCCTCTGAGGGTTCGTGATGCCGTCGGGGACAACCTCGTAGTCGAGTGCGCCGAGACGGTCGAAGTACCCTGTACGGTCCGAAGTATCGTCGAAGAAGCTTCTCGCTTAGTCCCGCGTCGTCGTATTGGCGTCCAGACCCAGACACGGTCGCCGGGCTGGTACTCGACGAAGCGTCGTCGAAGATTGTAGCGACGGCTGTCGGTGTGCTGCTGGGTCTTGATGCGCAGCGGGCCAGCTGTCGAGCTTTCTTCGGCACGTTGTAAGTAAGCGGCGGCGTCGACATTTCTTCGTCGGTGACGTTGGGTAGCATGGCGTCGAGCGTCGTCGCCGGGCTCCTTCCGTAGACCAACTTGTACGGCGTCATCTGCGTCGTTTCTTGGACGGCCGTGTTGTAAGCGAAGGTCACGTACGGAAGGACGGCGTCCCACGTCTTGTGCTCAACGTCGACGTACATGGCGAGCATGTCGGCGATGGTCTTATTTAGACGCTCGGTGAGGCCATTGGTCTGCGGGTGGTAGGCGGTGGTGCGGCGGTGGCTCGTCTCGCTGTATTTTAAGATCGCCTGAGTTAGGTCCGCAGTAAAGGCGGTACCTCTGTCTGTGATGAGGACCTCTGGGGCGCCATGACGCAAGACGATGTTCTCCACGAAGAACTTGGCTACCTCGGCGGCACTGCCTTTGGGCAATGCTTTGTCTCGGCGTAGCGGGTGAGGTAGTCAGTTGCTACGACAATCCACTTGTTGCCGGAAGTCGACGTCGGGAACGGCCCCAGTAGGTCCATCCCGATTTGATGGAACGGCCGGTGAGGTGGTTCGATTGGCTGCAGAAGTCCCGCTGGCCTAGTCGGCGGTGTCTTCCGTCGCTGGCAATCTCGGCAAGTCTTGACGTAGTGGGCGACGTCGGCAGCAAGGCGTGGCCAGTAGTACTTTTCTTGTATTCTGGCGAGCGTGCGGGAAACACCGAGGTGTCCAGCCGTCGGGTCGTCGTGTAGGGCCTGGAGGACTTCTGGTCGCAATGATGAGGGCACGACAAGAAGATAGTCCGTTCGAAGTGGCGAGAAGTTCTTTTTCAGGAGAACGCCGTTCCGTAAGAAAAAAGACGACAGTCCTCGCTTGAATACCTTCGGAACAACGGCGGTCTTGCACTGGAGGTACTCCATAAGGCCCCCCAGTTCCGCGTCGGCTCGTTGCCTTTCGGCGAAGTCGTCGGCACTTATAGTTCCGAGGAAGCAGTCATCGTCGTCGTCTTGCGGCGGCGCGTCGACGGGGGCACGAGAGAGGCAGTCGGCGTCAGAGTGTTTTCGTCCGGACTTGTACACGACGGTAATCTCGAGTTCTTGAAGCCTCAGACTCCATCGTGCGAGACGACCTGAAGGGTCCTTCAAGTTAGCTAGCCAACATAAGGCGTGATGGTCACTGACAACTTTGAAGGGCCTGCCATAGAGGTAGGGGCGAAACTTTGACGTAGCCCAGATGATGGTGAGGCATTCCCTTTCTGTTGTGGAATAGTTGGCTTCTGCCTTGGATAATGACCGGCTAGCATAACTGATAACCCTTTCAAGCCCGTCCGTCTTTTGCACAAGGACGGCACCGAGTCCTACGCTGCATGCGTCGGTGTGTATTTCAGTATCGGCGCAATCGTCGAAATGCGCAAGTATGGGTGGCGTCTGCAGGCGTCGTTTAAGTTCCTCAAATGCTTGCACTTGCACCGGTTCCCACCTGAATTTCACGTTATTCTTCGTGAGAAGCGTGAGTGGTTCGGCGATGCGTGAAAAGTTTTTGACGAAGCGTCTGTAATAGGCGCATAAGCCGAGAAATCGGCGGACGGGCCTTCTTGTCGGTGGGAGGCGCGAAGTCGGCGATGGCCGCTGTTTCCGCGTGTTCTGGGCGCACTCCAGACTTGCTGATCACATGACCGAGAAACAGGAGCTCGTCGTATGCGAATCGGCACTTTTCTGGCTTCAGGGTCAGTCCAGAGGTCTTGATTGCTTGAAGTACTGCCTCAAGCCGCCGGAGATGCTCGTCGAAGGTCGAGGAAAACACGACGACGTCGTCCAAATACACAAGGCACGTCTGCCACTTCAATCCAGCCAGTACGGTGTCCATGACGCGCTCGAACGTCGCAGGTGCCGCGCAAAGACCGAAAGGCATGACCTTGAGCTCAAAGAGGCCGTCGGGTGTTATAAAAGCGGTCTTTTCTCGGTCTCTTTCATCTACTTCGACCTGCCAATAGCCGGTCTTGAGGTCCATCGACGAAAAGTACGTTGCGTTGTGAAGTCGATCCAGGGTGTCGTCTATCCGTGGGAGGGGGTACACGTCCTTCTTCGTGATTTTATTCAGGCGCCGATAATCAACGCAGAAGCGCAGTGTCCCGTCCTTCTTCTTCACTAATACCACGGGTGACGCCCACGGACTCTTTGAAGGCTGGATGATATCGTCGCGTAGCATTTCGTCGACTTGTTTCTTTATGACCTCACGTTCTCGCGTCGAAACTCTGTAGGGGCTCTGTCGGAGTGGTCGAGAATTTTCTTCTGTTATAATGCGGTGCTTAGCAAGGGGCGTTTGTCGCACCCGCGAGGACGACGAGAAACAGTGCTTGTATTGCAGGAGCAGGGTTTTGAGCTGGTCTTGCTTGACCTTCGGAAGGCTCGGGTTGACGTCAAATCCGGTTCGGGACCTCTATTCGTCGAAGCAGGTTCGGCAGCATCGAAGAGGGCGAAAGCATCGCAGGCGGCTACACATTCGTCGATGTAGGCAACCGTCGTACCCATGTTGAGGTGCCTATATTCGTGGCTGAAGTTTGTCAGCAGTACCTTGCTTTACCGTCATGCAGCTCGGCGATACCTCTTGCGACGCAAATTTTACGATTCAGGAGTAGTTGCTGATCGCCATCGATTACGCCTTCAAGGTTTGCAGGTTTTTCAGTGCCGACGGAAATAATGACGCTGGAGCGCGGCGGAACGGTCTCCTGCTCTTCTATCACATTCAGTGCATGGTTCCCTGGCGTCGGGTGGGGCGGGAGCGCTTTGTCTGAGGTTAGTGTTATCGACTCAGACCTCAGGTCGATAACGGCGCCGTGGTCACTTAGGAAGTCCATTCCAAGTATCACATCCCTGGAGCAGTTTTGTAGGATTACAAAGCTCGCAGGATAAGTGTGGTTATTGATGGTGACTCTCGCCGTGCAGACACCAATCGGTGTTATCAGGTGGCCTCCAGCTGTCCGGATTTCGGGTCCACTCCAAGCGGTCTTTACTTTCTTCAGCTTGGTGGCGAATGGCCCACTGACGACGAAATAGTCGGCTCCGGTGTCGACGAGAGCTGTGATGCTGTGGCCGTCGATAAGGACATCGAGGTCGCTAGTTCGTCGTCTTGCGTTGCGGTTTAGGTCGTGGCGTCGGATCACGGCTTCGTCGATTTGTCCCGCTGTTTCTACGTTGCGTCGTCAGGTTTTCTTCGGGCCGCGAAGTTTCGTCGTGAGGGCTCCGTCCGGTTTGCGTCGTGTTCTGAAGGTCTCGTCGCGTTGTCGTCGTCGGCGGCCGCGGATGATCTTCGGCATTTCGTCGTACAGCAACCGCACATCCATCGGTTGCTGCCTTTAGTTTCCCGGATACGGGCTAGGCGACCGGCCCCGGTTTGGGCCAGTGTACTGCCGGCGGTGCGGTGACATGTAGCGGCCGGGCGACGGCGAGCGGGAAGCTCGTCGTTCTTCCCACTGTGTTCCGGTGAGGTAGTCGTCGATGTCGCGAGGCCGTTCGCCTGGCTGCGGGCGCGGCGCGTTAACGGCGAATCCGCGTAGCCCCATCTGTCGATACTGGCATCGGCGGTATGTGTGGCCGGCTTCCCCGCAGTGATAGCAGAGCGGCCGGTTCAGGGGCACGCCAAACGTCGGTCTTTCAGGGGGCGCAGCGTTGTCCTGTCGGCGGGCGGTATGGCGTCGGTGGTGGTGGCGGCGGTGCCTGGCGGCGGAAATGCTGCGGCGACGCGGTGTCTTGACGTGGGCGAGGGGGTGGGGCGTTGCGTCGGGCTGCAGCAGCATAGCTCATGGCTTCCGGCTGAGCCTGCGGTGCTTCGGGAATTCCAAGCGATTGCCGGACAACGTCGGCGATTGAATGCACTTGATGCTGCGGCGAAGGTAACAGTTTGCACAGCTCTTCCCGCACAATCGCTCTGATGGTGTCACGCAGGTCATCAGACTGCAGCGCCTGAACCTCCCCGTAGGTCGTCGTAGGAATGCGGCGGTTGTACTGCCTAGTACGGATTTCTAGTGCCTTTTCGATTGTCGTGGCTTCTGAGACGAATTCCTGGACGGTATTCGGTGGATTCCTCATAAGTCCAGCGAAGAGCTGTTCCTTTATTCCTCGCATGAGGAAACGAACCTTCTTCTCTTCAGGCACATTGGGGTCAGCGTGGCGGAACAGCCGGGTCATTTCTTCCGCGAAGAGCTTCCTACACATCACGGCGAGGCCTGCGCAGCGCGTTGCCCACAGTCTTTGTGGGTGAAGCTTCAACTCATGAAATATAAGACTTGCGGCAATATAACATGTAGCAATTGTTATCGCTACATTAAAAAGCAGTTGCTAAGATGAAGACAATTGTTGCAAAAAATATTTCTTTACTTGGTTTTTGAATGCATGTTCCGTGGTTGATGATTGTATTACGTAAGGAAGGGAATTCCACAGCTTGATTCCGGCAAATGTGGTAGTGAACTTACCGTAATTTGTGCGAACTTTAGGCAGAAGACGGTTATCAAGCTCAGAAAACCTAGTGGTATTATTATTTACAAGGCTTTCCACGACAATGCCATCTATATGCACATTCCTGCGAAAAAGCCTATACATCACAACTGATAACTTCAGCTGAAAGAGGTGATAAAGAGGATGTATATTTAGATTCTGATAAAGTGGCGTTGCATTGGTTAAGAAATGGCTGAAAGTCATGAGTCGAAGTGCTTGATTTTGTAGGCGTTGTAGTTGATTGAGATGGGTGAAATATGTGTTACCCCAGGCGCGTGATAAAGGGAATGGATTATGTGTGGCTGAAAATATGAACGAGTTTTGATTATTGCGCGTATTCCAAAGGTTATCATGCGAATGAGTGATTGCGCATAAAGATTGAATTTCATATGTGGGTCAAGAATTACACCGAGACACTTTGTACTGTCAGACATTGGAATTAAATTATCGTCCAGACGCACAGATATAGATTTTTAAAGTACAGTCGGGAAGGAATGAAAGACTACAAAAACGGTTTTTGATGGATTAATTCTTAACATGTTCATTCGACACCAGGAACTTATATTATGTAGATCCACGTTAATGTTTCGTTGTAGCTCATCGACATTATTAGCATAAGTAAAAATGGTCGTGTCATCTGCATATAAGATAGAGTCTGTAGCGGTCAAAACATTGGGCAGATCATTAATAAAGAGCAAAAAGAGCAGCGGGCCAAGGATCGAGCCCTGTGGAACACCTTGATTGACTTTCTTAGCTGCTGAAACATTACCGTCAATCTGAACAACTTGAGTGCGATTGCACAGATAACTAGAGATAAGTTGAAGTGGAGGGCCAGTTATTCCATACGATTCAAGTTTATGTATAAGAATGTTGTGGTTAATTGTGTCAAAAGCTTTCGTTAAATCAATGAATACGCCACCAACCACGAAGCCTCGGTCGATTGCCCCTTTTATTTTATCGGTGAGGGTTAGGAGCGCAAGCTGAGTGGAATAGCCAGGCCGAAAGCCATACTGTTTAGATGTCAACAGATTAAACTTCGTCAGGTAGGATATTAATCTTGTATGTATAAGACGCTCGACTATTTTGCTGAAAATGGAATAATACAAATGGGCCTATAATTACTCAGAAGTTCGCGATCGCCTTTTTTGTGAACAGGTGTTATTCTACCAACTTTTAGGCAATCGGGAAATATGCCTGCTTTAAACATCTTGTTAACAATATCTGCAATGATAGGAGAGAGCTCATTAGAAACTAACTTGATGTGAGATGGGCGGACAGAGTCAAGGCCAGGTCCCGTGGACGTGAGCGAAGTTATAACATGGAGAACTTCTTCTGCACTCGTAGGTCGCAAGAAGAAAGAATAAGGCTGGCGAGGTAATGCTGGTAATAGGGTGCGGTGAAGTGAAGCTGATGTGTAAAAACGGCAATAGTACTAAAAACGTAAAAACGGCAATAGTGCTAAAAAATACGTGCAACGGTGATCTAGCGGTTATGGTGCTCTATTGCTGGCCCGCAGGTCGCGGGATCGAATCCGGGCTGCGTCGGCCGTATTTTCGACGGAGGCGAAAATGCTTGTGGTTTGTGTGGTTAGATTTAGGTGCACCTTAAAGAACCCCAGGTGGTCGAAATTTCCGGAGCCCTCCACTACGGCGTCTCTCATGATCGTATCGTGGTTTTGGGACGTTCAACCCCAACAATTATTATTAATAGTGCTAAAAGGATCGAACGGACGGCATGCTCCTCTTGGACCTTCAAAGGGCAAGTAATATTCAACCGCGTCATAGTCCAAAGCGACAGAATTTGAATACATTTGATTGCCTGCAGGACAGTTCTAGAGCGTCGTGTTTGGCTTCTGATAATTAAGTTACATAATTAACAGCAGAATTAAACTGTAGTTTGCTTAAGTTGTTTTTAATATGTTTTGGGCATAAATCAACGCACGATCGCTTACCACTAGGTTGCCTGATGAAAATATGTATCCTAGGTACACACGTTCGAGATTAGTCGGTAGCCTGTCCATAAATGCACATTATTCACCATTACCAGACGACATTTAACATTTCCATCCCCCTTGCACCATGAAGAAAAAGGGGGAGACAATTGTTAAATGCTATCCGGCAATGGTGGCTGCTGTGTCAACTGTCAAAAGTATTTATTTTTGGTCACGTTCCTGAACATAGTGTCTAGTTCGTAGTCATCGCGTAGTATTTTGCTAACTTGTCGGAAATCGACACAAAGGCGGATTGTATTATCTGGCTGTTTCACCACAGCGATTTGTGACAGATATTGGGACACAAACTTTTCTCTAATGCCTTGTTCAAGCAAATGTCATCGATCTCTTTATCCACTGTCTTTCCAACTACAAAAGGTGCTGGATATTGTTTGATTTGAATTTGTGCCTGCGTCGTCAACTGAAAGGACATACTGCAAGCTTAGTCCGGCCTGGCTGACTCAAAATATATCTCTTAATGATGCAACGAGCTCGCTTAGTTTTCGCCGGGTTTTCCTTGTCGTCGTCCTCGTCGTGGCTTGGGCTTGGGTCGGCACCCCGCGGTGGCGTCCGGATGACGAAGCAGCACCTCCACAAGATGTCACGTGGTCGTGACGTCGACGAAGACAGCAGTCAGCACGTCTGAGATGAAACTGTTTATTTGGCCGAACTTGTGGCCGGGAAACTGAAAGTCAAACTACAGCAATACACTGATAGCGGCGAACAGAGCGTCGTCCGTTCATCAATTTCTCATGGCTGGGATGCGCCGTCTTTTATACATCACGCATCGAATTTCCCAGTCTTATCACTGGTTGTCGCGCAAGCACTGGAATAATCTAGACTATCCGCGTCCTGCGTGCAATCTTAACAAAACGCTCTACTGCATTCGCGAAGCTTCTCGAACGCTGCGTCGACCGTTGATAACCGCCTTGCTGGTCAAACCCGAATACATCAAAATAAAAGAAGAAGCGGTCGTGGCAAGATGAATTCCCACAAGAGGTGATGAACAAGCAACCACAAGATGAGAAAGGAAAAAGAACAAAACAGAGAAACCTAACATATCACAAAACGATAAAATTCATTAAAATATGTAGGTAGGCAGCAGCACATAACATCGAATAAAAGCGTGTTACTCAACGGCCAGGTGAAATAAGACAACACAACTTTTCCTTTCCCGCGAGTACAATGTCTTGCTGAAAGATAATGTCACTGAAGGCAGGATGCAATGCCGGGCACACTGAGCACTTCATTGTGATAAACACTATGAAACATTATCACTTACTATGCTCACGACTCACCAGAAAAAAACTGTTTCATGCCTATACATGAATGTCCTTTGAGCGGTTTTCCCATAGGTAATCACAGTGATAATACATAAACTCGACGAGTGTCTTTTAGCAGTACATACATATCGTTATCACGCAGAGAAAAAAACACTGGGTGCAGAATGAAAACCTGGTACACTTGGTGAAGTTTTGCGGATCGAGACTTCGTAGACGGCAGTATCTGTTGTTAACCTCTACCTAGGCAAACACATCAGTTCTGGCCTTCAGGAAAACTACGAAAATGTTTCCGTCGTGACAAAAAGCAAATGAAAACTATGAATATTGACGATACAAATTATGCAATCGCATCACGCAAATTAGTTTCGTCGTCTCGGTACAGTGCAAGTTTTCATAACTGGAGTTTCACAAACGCGTATTTAAACGATGATGAGTGATAAACAGGCGAAGAACGCAAAATACACTTGCAAGTGCGTGGTCATGGCACTGACGCTAAAATTAAAGGATGTGCAGCAGAGAAAAAAAAAGAACTGGGTGCAGAATGAAAACCTGGTACACTTGGTGAAGATTTGCGGATCGAGACTTCGTAGACGGCAGTATCTGTTGTTGTTAACCTCTACCTAGGCAAACGCATCAATTCTGGCCTTCACGAGAACTCCGAAAACGTTTCCGTCGTGACGAAAAGCAAATGAAAACTACGAATATCGACGATACAAATTTCGCAATCGCATCGCGCAAATTAGTTTCGTCGTCTCGGTACAGTGCAAGTTTTCATACCTGGAGTTTCACAAACGCGTATTTAAACGATGATGAGTGATAAACAGGCGAAGAACGCAAAATACACTTGCAAGTACGCGGTCATGGCAGAGACGCTAAAATTAAAGGACGAGCCTCAAGTGCTCTATTTTCGCTTCTTCTTGGAACTACGACATCACTGCACCATCGTGCTCTTCACGATTCAGCCATATTTAAAAAACAATAATTGTTGCCCACTGCAATGCAGCTATGCGTGGCTGTGCGCAATATAACTGGCGCAAATGAAAACCGCTGCGCTAACTGCATGCTCAACTTGTTTTTCGTACCATGGAAGAATTTTGCGGAACTCAGTCTTGAAGTGTCCGCGCACCATTGCATGATGTACGGATGGCACGTGCTGTGAACCATCGCTGCTGTGAACCACAATAGGTAAACGCAGCATAAGCTGCACACGCTGGCCAACGCTCGCTCCCTTGTAACGGTACATCGTAAAACACTATATCAAAACCGGCGGCTTTGATACAGTGGCGAAACAGCACTGGACAAACAGCGTTGGCGTCTGGCTGCGTATGGAATCCAAGGGCGGTAACAATAGTCCACGCATTGTGCGTTATACGTGCGTGTGAGAGCGCGCGAAGGCTGCCCACGATCGCAGCTGGAGTGGAGAGGAAAGGCACCGGAGTTTTACACCGAAAGCTGTCACGCGATAACAACAGCAGTACCGTAGTTGTCCGCCGCCTTCGCCACCGGTTTCCATAGCCGCTATCGCGCGAAATAAGAAAAAAATGAGATGAGAAAAATATCTGTGATCGGATGACATTTGAACACGGGCCTTTTGTGTGGCAGTCGAGTATTCTACCACAGAGCCACTCTGGTGCTTGAAACTCCTTCGCAAAAATACCAAGTACCGGCGTTATGTCGCGCAAGGAATCGCATTAACATATGTAAAATAGCGTCGTAGAAGAGTGAAATAAGACCCAGGCGTCACACATTGTGAATTGCGCTACCAGTCGGTCGTTGAATGCTTTCAACCCATAAAAAAGTGCTTAGCAATAATTCGTCATCGTCAACAGCCACAGCACAAGCAAAGTGCACATAATGCCTTACAGATGAGTAGCATGTAACAGATGTGTAGCAGAATGACGAATAATGGCATAGTGGGTGCTTCCCTACTTCATAATAATCACGATGAATTATGGCGTCGTGGGTACCTTGCATGTGTACTTGTAGTAGCTGCCCCAACAGAGTGTACAAGTTCTAGAAAGGCCTGTCCACCACCTTCCGCTGTGCCTATTGTTCCGCTCAGGCATAGTGATTTTTTCGTCACTTGAAAGGGTCATGGGGTGTCACGAAGGGAAGTGGGGGCAGCCATAGGTGTGCGCACAGGGGGAGCAGGGGGGGCGCGCCCCATCTATTCACTAAGAGGGGGACGCAAAGTCAGCCCCACATATTAACATAATAGGAAGGGAGGGGGGCGACACAGGGGGGGGGGCGCAATGTCAGCGCCATACATTGACATAATTGGGAGGGGGGCGCTGCGACGGACCTTCGCCCCCCCCCCTGAAGTGGAACCCTGCGCACGCCTAGGGGGGCAGCGTGGCTCAGACAGGGATTGCGTATCTACAACGGCCGGGCGCAGTCGCGTACGCGTCATCGTGATAGGGATCAGCAGACACTTCATACCTTTGCACGTGCTTTTTTTCTTGTACGGTTGCTTGCGTTGAAGCTACAAACAGCACGAATGTCTCTTCCCTCCCGGAAGCCACGTTTGTATGCTCCAGCGTTTTGATGAGTCACGCCAGGTTTCACGTTCAAGAAGTTACCTCCAAGGCTTACCTTATATAACGTCCCCATTTCTTACCCTCACATTTATAGCTTCGCCCTTGCGGCGAAACTGTAACCTAAAATTGTTGAAGTGGATGCTGGTAGTCATCTTCGTGTTGTTAATGTTTATGGATCCCAATAATGTTGTCACAAAAATAAACTTTTCCGTGAAAGAAGTTCATTTATTTTTTCTTTAAACATGTCCCAGCTGTTGCAAACGCGCCAGCCATTCTCTTTTATTTGTTTCTGTCCGCAACACCAAAAGTTGACTCTAGCACGTTTCACATTACGTGTGGATAGTCGTTGCACATCGGTCCGTAAATAACCTTGCCTCTACGTGTGTGTTTCAGAAATTTCTGTATACACTTCTCGTGAGGACCTTCTTGAACAAATTGATCCCGAATTCGGAGGTCATAGTAAGGTAGGCGACCTGAAAGGAGGCAATAACATTTTTATCTTAATAATTACGATTATCCTTCGTGAAGCGTTTTGTGAATGCTATGGCATGAAGTTTAAAAAAACTTTGATATTCTAGGAGATGGTGCGTTACTTATGGGAATACTAACCATGTTAATGTGGACTTTGCGTTTCTATGTATGCGAATGCATATTTTGGCGCTTGCATGCAGCAGGAATGTTTGTCCTGACTATAGTGTAACGCCCCTGAAGACAGTGTAACGCCCCTTTTTTATATTTTATTAGACTATTCGTTATTCGTTCAATGCATCGTCCGTCTATCGTTATTGTGTTCTTCAATTGCGATCTCGAGCATGAACTTCCTCTCTTTTTTTCATCTATCCTGTGACCCTCTCTTAACGATTGCTAAATGCTTGAAATCTCCTGTCCGATTCTTTTATCACTTACGTTTGCCAATGCAGGGAGAATAAATATAACCTACCGTAGTTTGTTTCCTTCACCAGTACGACTGCGCAGCCGTACGTTTCGCTCATATAAAGGATCTTCTCCCTCGAAAGCAAATCTGGACCTGGAAAATAAATTTTAATGCCATGTTGTCATCGATTCTTCATCGATTCTTCGAGACGTAGAGCGCAATTTTACTTCCGCCAAATCAGTGGAAACCTATAGGTGACGCTTGATTAGCAAATGTATTCCCACTTGAAGACTTTCCTGGTAAGGCGAATGCCTCAGATGCTTCATCAAGCGCGTAATGTGACCGTAATGCGACGGTGGTATAATGGTTATGGTGCTCGACTGCTGCCCCCAAAAGTCGCGAGATAAAATCCCGACCATCGCGGCGGCATTTCAATGGAGGCGAAATCCTTGAGGCCCGCGCACGTAGATATAGGTGCATATTAAGGAACACCCGATGGTCATAATTTCTGGGGACCTTCATTACCGCGTCTCTCATAATAATGTCGTGGTTTTGGGACACAAAACCGTAACAGTTATAAGTAATATTATTGATATTGGAACGCAGTTTATGGACGCAAATAGCACTTGAGCGGGACGCCTATGGACGCTGAAAATGGGCGGCGACAACCGACACAAGAATCACAGTGCTAGCGCCAACAGCTCGCTCTCGGCTCTTCCGGCTGAGGTCGCGTCCCACTACGGCATGTTGTTCTTCTTCCTCCATACAATATTATTGATATTATTAAAGCGACCGTCGGCGGCGAGGTCAGCACGAGTGATGCAAAATGCCATCATGATTTGACATCACCCTATGACACCGTGCCGTCAGAGGTTGCCAAAATTTGTCGCATAAGGATGACTTCACATAACTCGATGTCGTATTATGACGTCATCGCCTGACATAGACGCTTCTTAAAAGTTAGGCTGTTCGCGGAAACAGAGAAAAACTGCATTTGGTGCAGACAGAAGAGGCCAGTGGGTACCAGTGTTTCCAGTTCCGCTTATAATAAGCGGACTTGAGCTTCTTCTTTTTCGTCGAGTCGCGTGTAGAATTTTACTGTCGCTTGTCGCGATTTCTGGGCTTATGTACTTTTTTATAGCTAATAGAATTATGGTAGTGAGCATCACGTCCACAATAGCGCGTTTGTCGATGACTTTGTGTATTGGAGTGTTGATCTCAAACACACGTTTGGGGGCATCATCGAGTCATGTTTATCGTGCACTGAAAAACGTGCATTAAACCGAACGTAGACTGCCATGGAGGCAATTTTAAAAGTAAATATTTGCTTTCGCTCATAGCTGCGCATATTTTCACTGTACAAAATAATTGAAGTGATTTTTTGAACTTCCCTTCGTGTTTGAGTGACATTTTTTATTATAATTAAAAAATATGGTGAAGAAGGGGGAAATTATTTAAATTACCGCTTCTATTGTGATGATTATTTGCTTTCAGCTCGGTAACATCTGGTAACTGTGATCGGTACATTCTTGTTAGGGGAACATCCTGCATCTTTGCGCACTGTTACACTTACACCGAGTACAATCTAATCGCTTGCTGAGCAATTTAGTTAACGCCTTAACACGCTGCAAGTTGGCGACCTTAGCCCATGGCTCTCACGTTGCCTGGATGCGAGCGCCCCTTTGCGGAGAATGTGCACATCAAGGCACCCTCATGACTATTAGAAATGGCTCTGTGACGCTCGCGTCGCTGTCGTACTGATTTTACCATTCTGAGAAATGAGAACTAACATTATCTGTTAAGTTCTCATTAATAATGTGTCTAGTGAAGAAAATCTTAATAGTCATCTTCTTTCCTGCTTTTTCCAGGTGCGTTCTCAGGCAGATCACACGTGAGATGCGACGCGCCTTGTGTCTCCCTCGGGCTCGGCTGTATTGTTATTTTTTTTGCGCATTAACTCGTCGCCAGATGGCGAAATTATCCCATAGTCAGCGACCAATAAGCGACGCGCTTCCGGCTGTCACACCGCTTTCTTTGACTGCACTCTCCTTTGTTACGAGGGATAAAAAACAATGTTGGAGGAAACATGAGTTTCGCCTGGAGAGCATAGCGCGATAGTTTGCTCCGGCCCCGTGCGCATCGCCTTCTAAATGTGTAGCCTCGCTTCGCCTCTTGGTGGATATATCAACCAAGCCACAAAGAAAGCAAAATCTGTACGCGTAACATTAGCCATCTCAGACTATCCTACAATGCCTACTGCAACAGCAGTTTCTGAGTGCCCACAACGCCATAATTACACCATCTGCGAATCACGGAAATACCCAATACGCGACTGTTAAGCAACACGCAAACCTACGCAGCGGCTCTTTTAACACGAAAGTGTTTTATGCCGGGGTCCACCAAGTACATCCGTCACGGATATGACGTTGATAAAATGGACGCCAACGGGTGAGAAAGAAAAAAACCAAGAAAAAGATACCCCGCTGGGAATCGAACCCACGACGTTGCGGCTGCGACGGCAAGCGCCCGACGCTCTACCGACTAAGCCAACTCGGGATATGCTAGGCACGGCGCGAACGCGCCTTATATCTTTCACACATTCTCTTTCGCGGCGGGCAGAGCGGGGCGGTGCCGCCGTCTGTGAGAGGTGGAAAGAAGTAATGCTTCACGATCGACACTTACTAGCGCTTACTCCGAGATTGCACGTGATATCGGCGGTCATGGTTAAAGCGTCTCGATACCAGAGAGGTAGACTGGCCGCGCTGGCGTCGCCGAGGCACCCTTGACGCAGTTACGTTCTTTGCCTTAGGATTCGTGTTAGCGTGCGTCGGCTCATCAGAGTAGTGCAGCTTCCACGTGCACGAACGGGATTTCTCTGGCGCCGACTGCTTCAAATGCGAGAGCACCGGCTAACAAAACTGCTGCAATATGCGTTGCAGAAAGAACGCGATTTCGACGGGCGAATGTCGTGCCTTGGTGGAGCGAGAGCAGCGCCTGCGAGACAGAGGCCAGCGGGACGCACGCGTTTGCGGCTCAGGCTACGAACCTCTACCTCCCGCGTTGCTGAAGTGCAGTGTGTGTTATGTATGCATGAGCACAGGCGTCGGCTACCCATTACTAGAAAGCGCACACCGTGCCGTTTCTCTCCTTAATTGACGACGCTTTGAAGAAGTGCATACCGGGTACCAGTGTTGATTATGAGCTTGTTGATATCATCCTTACGCGCGATTCACGATTCGCTGTGTCCAAATATATGTTCACACCGTCAGCCACCTCAGCGGTTTTATCATGATCATGGGCGTTAGTCGTCGCGATAGAGACATGCTGTCAACATGGGTGCATCCACGTCAAACGGTGCTATAGCTGCCAAACACGAATAGACATTGTACAAGCTCTCATATATCATAAGCACTACTTCTGTGAAGACACGTTTCACTTTCGTGTTATACCGATTCCTATGACGGAGGGATCAGCCATGTTTTTTCTTGATGCTTTTGCTTATGGTAATGGGTGGTCCTTTATGTTCCCCACTCCTTGAGCAATTGAGGTGTCTTGATGTCTGGCGCGATTCTACGCTTCTACGCTTGAAACATGTCGTTCGTATAGGGTTTTTCGGAACAAGTTCCAAGCAATGGCGTGCCTGTGAGGTAGACCTCCTGCTTGCTACGCAGAAGGGCTGGGTTGGATTCCCACTCCAACCGAAGGTAATTGTTATTTATTCATTTGCAGATATCTTGAATTTTCACTCACCGACAACGCTGCTTTTTCGCACACAACCAACGACGCCGACGCCGCACTACGTGCGAAACGAGCTTTCTAACGCAGTAGCTTTAAAAGAAGCCGTGCGCGGCAGCGAGTTGGATGAAGTGATGGAATTAAGAAGTTCTTAGGGTGAAAATTAAGTTAGTTCGCGCAAGACTGCGCGAATTCGAGATCGAACATTAAGGAAGGCCTCCGTCCTGCACTGGACTTAAGCATAAGCCGATAATGATGGTGATGATAACGGGCATTACATTATATACTTATATACACACAGGGACATATGAAAGTCTGGAACTGATGAAAAAAAATAACAATTGCAACGGTATATGCCCCGCCACGGTGGTCTAGTGGTTATGGCGCTCGACTGCTGACCCGAAGGTCGCGGGATCAAATCCCGGCCGCGGCGGCTGCATTTTCGATGGAGGCCAAAATGTTTGAGGCCCGTGTGCTTAGATTTAGGTGCACGTTAAAGAACCTCAGGTGGTGGAAATTTCCGGAGCTCTCCACTACGGCGTCTCTCATAATCATATCGTGGTTTTGGGACGTTAAACCCCAGATACTGCAACGGTATATAATGCGAAATGGGAGCGCAGCCTACGCGTGTCTTAATTTCGTAATCTATTCAGCAAGACAATTTCAAGTATGCATCGAGGTAAATGAGAAAAGAGTATTCACGATCAAATGGGAATTGAACACGGGCCCTTAGCGTCGCAGTTGAGTATTCTACCACAAAGCCGCGCTGGTGCTTGAAGCTCATTTGCAAAAAGACCCTACACAGGCGCCGTGTCGGGCAAGGAATCGCGTTAACATATGTAATTGAGCGTGACAGGAGAGTAAAATAACGACCAGGCGTCACACAATGGTCACACCCACTTTAAAGTGCTCAGCCGTAACTCTTCATCATCAGCAACATGGAGCATTAGAAAAGTGCACACAATACTTTACATATGTGTAGCGGGTACTTCGCTTATCCGCAGAAAGACGAATAATGGCGTAGTGGGTGCTTCCCTACTTCACAAAAGCTATGGATATCTCGCATATGTACTTGATGCCCCAAGAGAGTCTACAACGGGCTCTAGAAAGGCAGCTCTTCCAGCTTTCGATGGGACTCTCCTGCGGGCTCCGCGCAGGCCTGGCCCTTTCGAAGCGAAACGAAAGTCCCTTTCGAAACGTCGAAAGGGGCTTTCGACGTTTCGCCTGCTTCGCGACGCCTGCACTGCCCAGAGTGGGCTGCGTAGCACTCAAACACTGGTAGTTTCCGTGGAAATATGTAACTGATTTTATACCGCGGAAAGGCAAAACTGAAACACTGTTGGTGTTGTCCCAACACGAAGCTGCGCTCGGAATTCGCGTTAGGCAGTATCGTAATCGTCGGCGAATTTTTGTTTTATTCTTTAGAGTTACCCTGCAACACTTTTTCAAGTAACCATCGAATGGCTTCAGTAAAGGTGCTGATTGCCAGACCAAATGACTGCCGGGAAAGCGTTTAGAATCCGCGTAGTATACGAGTGGAGTTACATGATGTTGTCGCACGCTCTAAGCGCTTTCTCTCTGCTCTCGCACCTGCGAGTGTGCTGGAAGCTACGCAGGAGGGGATGACGAGGTAGTAGTGGTTCGTAAGGAGAGGAAAAAGGCACCTAATTTCTGTCTGCCTATAGGCGACACGGCGCAGTGCCTTATAGGG
>NC_051186.1:89340212-89388636 GCF_013339695.2 Rhipicephalus sanguineus
TTGTTGCCTTTGCATTCATTGCTTCGCGCTTGCGGTGGAAACTGTGATCTTTTTTTCTTCAGACACGATGCGTTTACAAAAGGCCTGGGGAGCGTGCAACTACCACTGTTCTCTATGTGAGCGGTTTAAATCTTTAACCTTTTTTCAGGTCAACCGAGAGTGGTTAAATTTGTTGTTTGTGCATGTTACCCTCGCGAGCAACGAGGGTAGACAATATTTTGCTGCCGTCCTGACATACTGGCAGACTGTCTGCGTCTGTTTGCCGCGAAGTAGGCATGTGCGAATATTCGAGCACTAGGAATGTTCGAAGGAATATTATAGTATTCGAATTCGCTTCGACACGAATTTAAGGTTCCGAAATTTCAAAGTATTCATAATGAACGAATAGGCGTATATTGGATGGCATGTAACCCACCTGTGAAGGTGGTTCACTGCAGCCTGAAAGTGCAATGCCGTGAAAGCACCTAACCAACAAAATTGCGCAATGCCGCGAAGCCCCACTTCAAGGTTAAATTAACATATTACTCCGACATAGATTAATCATTTCAGGGCCGTAACCAGAATCTTTTTCGGGGGGGGGGGGGGGGTTTCAACCATATTTTATGTATGTTCGTGCGTGTGTTTGTATGTGTGCGTGAATATATGCGCAAGCAAAATTAAAAAATTCGAGGGGGGGGGGGTTGAAACCCCCAACCCTCCCTTGGCTACGCCCCTGATCATTTTTAAGTTTAAAAGCTTGTTATACGGGCTTATATGTTATAATATGTTATATGTATAGTAACTTTTAAAGTGTGACGTATTTTATCGGTTATAACTTGCATCTTACTGAAATTGAAATTCTGCTACTATTTGATGCTACTAAACGCACTAAACGTAGCGTTTAGTAGCGTAGCGCTTAGTTTAGTAGCGTTTACTTGCAGCAAAAAGAATGACAGTCGCACATGCCTCGTTCCAATTAAAAAAAAAAACGCTGTGCAGGTTAGTTGGGCCTCGACAATATTTATGCTAATTTTTTATATATGTGTGATACATACTATTCGAACTATTCGATTCAAAATTATTCGAGGTAATCACTGTTCGCTTCGAACCTAAAATAAATTTGCTTTTCGGACATCCCTACCGCGAAGGCTTCTGTGCGGCGTTCCACGGTGCCTAATAGACAAGGACACAAGGAACATGCGGCGCTGCTTCGTATTGGTGAAAAGCGTCCCTTTATGAAAGCCTCCTTTCGGGACTGTGGCACGGGAGTACAAACCGGTTCGCTGCAGCGGCGGCGGCCTGCGCATCAGCTTCTCTGCAGTGCACGATTGCTAGCGGCGTTTTGAAAACAGATGAGCAACTCCGCCACATAAAAGTAACATTTACAGTAACTCTAGGGTGCAGTAAAGCTTTAGGGTGCAGGCGCTCGCAGCGACCCGTAGCGGCCGCCGCTACGGTCGTCGAAAATTAAAGGGGGGAGGGGGTAAGGGCACCGGTACCCTGTTCCTCTTAGATCCGACCCTGGAATTTTCGTGGTTGTTGCAATTTCATTCCGAGCTGCGTCTTGAGAGGTTCGTGCATGCTCGCGTGCGACTGCAAATCTTTCTAGCCTCTCCAACGCAACATGCCTAAAAGAAAAAGACAACCTGTTCCATGACGTTATGCAAAAGAACTCGTGCAATGAAAAGGCATCGATTCTCATTCAGAGCTTCTACGGATCCAGTATGCCTGCAAGAGTGGGCGTGAAACATCAAGGGAGGTCCCTCATGTGTACATAAATTTCATTTGACTGTTCGCTGATTACTTTTAATTAATTATTTTTCTTTTTTATATGCACCTATCTTTTCCTTTCACTGTTTACTCACATTCTGCGCGAAAATATCTGTCTTTGCGTCTGTTCATTTTATTTTGTTCTTGATGTAACCGCTATAATTGTCAATGAATATTTCAATCATTGTACTCAAACATTACTGCGTGAAAAAGAATGTTAATCAACTAGAACGGAAACCCCGAAATTCCTACATGTTTGTTCTCTACGCCAGCATGTGCCGTTCAGAAGAAGCTAATCTGCCCGCATAGTCTCCAGAGTTTTCTTTTCTTCGTTTTACAATTTATCAGCGCCATGTGGCCTACACGACGAGCTTATACCGCAACAAAAAGCTTGGTTTCAACGGGAAACTCCACAGAGCGCAGGCTCACACGCGCGAAAGCACGCCAGCGAGCGGCAGCGCCGTCTGCACGCTGGATCGCGCAATCTTTCCACCTGGCAGGCTCGCTCACGACACTAAGGAGACCTTCCTAGCCCGTATAGTTCTGCGTTCGTGTGATCGTCGTGCCGAGTTCTGTTTGTGCGGTCGACTTTTAACGCGCTGCCTCGCATTTTGTGTATTGTGTGTTGTATTTCGTGGTTACTGACGTAAGCGCAACTATACGCGGTACCAGGCAAATAGTCACCAGATGCCGACCGTGCGACTTCAATCTCTGCGACTGCTTGTTCGGTGTGACCGACGGACGCGATTCATAGTTTTGAAGAACACCTTCTTGATGTTCCGCACGTCAGTGAGTAGCAGCGCCGCAATCCTTTGTCGACGACGCGTTCTGTCGCCCTGGAAAATGCTTTGACGCTCGGGGACGGCCGGTAGCTCGGCGATTCCTCGCTTGGCGCACCATTGGAACCGGCGGTCATCTAGCAGTGTACGCTGCCAGCGTATTTTTTATTGCCAGAGGTAAGTGAACGTTACGCTTCGTACATTGTGAGTTATTGTATATTGTAGTACGCCTTGTCGCCGAAGAAAATCGCATAACGTGTTGGTAGTGTATGCGGTTGTAGTTGTGAGGATTGTGCTCGCGCATGACATTTGTCAAGAACGTAGTCGGTAGTGTTATAAAGTTTTGGTAATTAGCTCGCTTGCACGCACTGCTCTACGCTAATATTTGCTGAAAGGAGACAAAATTTTTGTCAGGCTCACCATTGTCATGCGTTTTATGCATGTCTCTGACAAATTACTTGGAGTAACGCCGTGAAACCGAAGCTTCAACATCCATTTCGTTCGCACGAGCTCTGAAGGAATAATCATCAGCCACCGTGTGAATCGTGAATCGGTACAGTGGGAGAAATATAGTGTATTTAGGGATGTTTTCTTTAGGCGTGCATTTATTTGTCATTAAGTAACGTGACCCTCAAAAGCGTTAGGTTAGCATTCTTGGACATTGCTTATCATCTTTCAAGCAATAGATAACATAGATTTGCTAAAAATGCAATTTCTGCAGCATGACATTGTATTTGTTCAGTTGGTTTGCCCCATTTTTATCCTTTATGCACGTTCACCTAATTTGACAAGCCGTACTTTCAGCTGAATTTTCAATTGCTTTTAGCACTATATGTGCGTCCGTGTATTGAAGTCCCACCTCTCATCGCATAATAATAGCTTGTGAAGAACGACGCTTGTCTTGAATTAGCCATTTATCAGAGCTCTTCCTCCCTCCTCAAAGGGCAAGGTGCTGCTGGCACACCTGGTTCGGCTTTTCTTAACCTTTTTTTTTTGAATGCTGAAGTTTTTTGCAACGTACTGCAGGTAGCAAACAGCAGTGCCTCGACAAACAGTGGAGTGCTGACCATGCAGTCCAGAAGGTGGCTGAGGCAAGTATGCTATAGGAGGTGCTTATTCAGGCAGAAGAAATAAGCATCTGTAGCCAACGTAAAGGTAATGTACAAAGTTCCATTTAATGAAGAAGAATCTTGTTTTGAGCTAGTCATGTCGAAGGGAAACAATGAGCGCTAGATAATGAGATGGAAATGCAGAGTAACAATGTTATGTATGCCAGCAACCAACTTAAGTTTATTCATGCAAAAGGGTATTTCCAACTGGTTCATTTGGGGGAAGAGCCCACAGTTCCACGAATGGGCATACCTGGTAGCCGTTGCACAACCTGTTACTGTGTTTTCGCACTCATTATTATGTGCCACTTACTCTTGTGACGTTCCACCAAGGTGAAATTACTTCACATAAACAGCAGCGAGAAGGCTCTTGCTAGCCAGTTCAATTAAGACAGCGTTACCGTAGCTTTTAGTTCCAGTAAACCAGCTAAGCTGTATAGAAGAGCGTACTCCATGTTTGTCACCATGGACAGTGCATTTTGCCTGGGAACATGGCTTAGTTTTGCAAAGGAAAATGTTGCCTTTCTGTAAAACGTGGTACTGGGAAATGGCATTGTGCCAAAAATATTAAGTTTATGACTTCTTGCAGCACGCATTGTTGTACAGGGATGTTAGCGTTTTCATAAATGCAATGCATGGTGCTGAAGAATATAGCGGCCCACTTTAAAATTTATAACTTCATGATTTCAGTATCTGGGACAGACTTTACTGTATACGATTTGTTTCTGGAAAGCTTCAACCTATCTTGCAATTCTTCAAGGCCAATACTGAATTTGCTGTGTACATTGGCTGCACATTCTCATCACTTATGCTAAACAAACAGGCTTGAGTGATGTGTGGAATTCCTGTCAATCAATTTTATTGATTACCTCGGACGATCTATTCTGCTTCCCACAGTTATTGGGTGCTTTGTGTGCATGTGCTATGCATGCTGAAATGAAAACAGGGAATGCAGCTGGCAGCATCAACGAGTACAATGCCCATAGGCTATTATGAGGTGCGAAATGTTGCCACTGCTAGAATTTACATTAGTTGTGCATGGTACAGCTGATTGTGTAATTTAGCACTTTCCAGCTACTTACGCAGTTGGAGCAGATGTCGATCATGTTTACTGTGGTATGGCACGGCCACCAAGTTCGTGCATTCTGCATACCAGGAAACCTGACACGAAGCAACGTATTGCTGTGATGGCAGCTAAGTGAGAACGAATGAGTTTGTCTTCTCTGTACATTGTCAATATCATTACACAGGCTTGTTAAGTGCATTCAAGCGGCTTTAGCAATGCACTTGCAGCTACAGAGCCAGTAAAGGCAGCCAATTTCATCATCAGAGTTCACTCTGCAAATCCCACTTTCCATAAAGGGCATTGTTTTGTGATAGCTTAAGGTCAAAACTTGCTCAATTAAACACTTCTTGGTGTCTGACATTACATGAATTATGATAATTGTTATATCTCATGTGAAATTATGCCATTGTTTTTTTTTTCATATTCTTACTTGCATACACACTTTACGACTGCACCCTCCCCAACCGAATCTTTACTAGTGCTACATTCTGTTATGGGTGAAAACAATTATTGAACTAAAAACCAGGCCAAGGAAAGCAGTATGATGCCCTGTAATGTAGGAGGATGCCGCTATTGCAGTGTTTAGTCTAGAGCTGAATTTAATGAGAAAGGGCAGCAATGTAGGTCATCTGTGGATATTTGCAGACCATAATTGTGTTGTGGTCATTTTGTTATCGCAGGAAGCATCTTCAAAAAGCAGTGCTACAAGGATGTGAGCAGCAGTTTCCCTTCAACGAACGGGTCAAATTCATGGAAGCCACGTGCCTGCTGCTTCTGGCCTACACAAACATGCAGCCACCATAGTAAAGTTCTTGCAAAGGTGTGAGACATCCCTATGCTGCATGGATTGAGCATGTTAATTGCCTGTTTTTTATAGCTTATAGTAATATGTCTACAAGTGTACTTCCTTCTAGTGTATATTTACATTCTCTTAAAGGGCCAGTCAGCAAGCTCCGACTTCTTTTTTTTACACCTCCCAAACAAGCTCGCTAATTCGTACAGAGGGCCGCAGGAATCACATTGTCCGAATGTCAGACACTCCACTTCTAAAAACAATAACCGCACCTCCTCTTCAGCGCTTGACCAGTCCTCTTTGCTAGCGAAGTGGTGTAATGTTGCCTATGAGCAACATTAAGTAACGCTGACTGTTGAATAGTCCTCTGCAATACGAAACGGCATTTTGGCTTTGTGATGATGCAGTATCTGTGGTTGTCACAAGAGTTGCGAATTGGTTTATCTCGCCAGTGCTTTTACTGTGCTTCCTCACCGCACCGCTCTGGCACAGTGGCACATCGAGGAAGCCCCTCTTCAGGACGGTCAGGCTGAGCGAGAAACTGAAACCAGCTGGAATGTTCGTTCTATCCCCTGTGGCTTCATTATTACACCACTTAATGAAAAAATTCATGTGACAACATGTTCACGTTGTACAAGCGTGCAGTTGTCACAAATTTTAGACTCCGGGGTTGTTTAGGGGCCCTTTAGCCTTAAATTATGAATGGTAAATTCACACGTCACGTGGTTTTCTTGCTTTATTTTTTGCAATGCTGATTTTTAAAATAGCATGTCAGCTTCTGTGAGTGGTAATTTATACATTTATCATACAAAACATCCTGCTATATTCAACAAGTGTTATTATAGATTTTTCATGGCACCAGAGCCACCTGCTTTTTGCCGTGTGGCAGCTACATGGAAGTTCATTGCTATGCTGCTTTGTTTAACTGATATCTTTTCAATCAATGCGTTTCACAGTCCAGGGTGTTTGGTGTATTTGCATCTTGATGTGTTTAATATCATACAAGTGATGGATTTTTTCTGTCTTCTAGTGTTTACTTTGCAGCTATTTAACTGTGGTTTTCAGGGGCATATCTAGACAGGAACATCAATTCTGCTAAGCTTTGGTTCGAAAAGAGACGCTGAACAGGAGTTCCTTAGGTGCATGCCCTGAGCACCAGCCCTTTGGATTACAGAAATATCTAAACTGCATAATGTCTGCAGCTCCTTGCTTAATTGCATGTCTTTCTTCAACCTACAGCTCTTTCCATAATCCTTAACATTAACCTACATTACCAAGTGAACATCCCCGCTGCAATACAGTGGTTATAATGGTCAGCTGCTGATCTGAACTGTGCGGGTTCGATCCTTGATGGAGTGGTTGCACTTTCGGTGGAGGTGCAAATCCTAGAGGTTCCTGTGCTTTTAATTTCACGTTTACATACAGAACCCCATTGTTATTATTACATCAGCAAGTGGACAGAGTGGTAATTCTAGATTGTATACATATTTAGTATAACAGACAGCTGAGCTGGTTGGTAGGTATTCATGTTAAAAAGGCAGGGCATGCAAACATGGACACAAGAGAGAAACCAAGACACCACTAACGCCAACTGGAAAGGTGGACAGTGGCACAAAATAAAGTAGACACAGAAACTTATCTGTGCATGCCCAGGCAAGAGGCGATACCTATCAATCTGGCACGCGCGATAGTCTACGTGAGAGATAACTGCTCAAGCATTTGATTTCTTCTTTATGCTAGTTAATCGACGGTTGGCTCTCTTGTGCACTGCCATTATCGATATGCCAGGCCTCGACAATTGGACGCATTTCTTCATTCATGTGCTTGTACAAAACTGCATTCATCGAATTTTGGCGTGCATTTACGCTCTCAACAATGTAAGGTAGATTAGGTGATGAGCCTCCAGTTAGTGATCTCAGCGTTTTAGGTGTCTTGACTCTCTTGTGTCCATGTTTGCATGCCCCATCTTTTTAACATGTATTCATATAGTGCGTAAGAGAAATAGGTTATCTAGTGAGTTATTTGGAAAGTAAGTTTAGGGCGAACACCAATATAGCAGTGTAAATTAAATTTAAGCGATGAATGCATCGGGCTGGATTAGGAAACAATATAATGGCGAAATATAGCCGTTTGCTCTTTGCTTATACTTGTCTCAGTTTCTTGTCTCGTATGCTTTGACAATGACCAGGTGTCGTGTTGGATGCTACCTATTGGTTATGAGCTATACATAGACAAAGCAGAGGCTGTTTGGATGCTTTCTAAACAGCTACCTCATGGGGAGAGAAAAGTTCATTTGGGTTATGTGAGGCATGCTAAAAAAAAGTCGACTTGTTTCTGATGTTTTTGTTTTCCTGGCAGACATTCTACACGAACTTGCCCAAAGGCGGAAGGAAGGCACGCACAGATGGACGCACAGAAATCATGGGGCTGCCGTAGAAGCTGTGAATGAGCATTAACCTGTGAGTATGTGTCTTAAACATTTTGCTGAAGCCTTTTATTTTGGCTGAACATTCTTATCGATGCTTTGTATTCCCTGATTTGTAGTGCAATATTGTTACACCCTGTTGCTTTCACAACAGAGCTCTTAGTCTGGTACAAGGCCCAAAAAGTTCGACCTAGATGACCAAATTGCGGCAGCTAGTTGTTTCCACAATTAATGCATTAGTGTAAAAAACGCAATAGACGGAGCACAAGAAAAAGGAAGACACAAACAGTGCTGTGCTCGTGTGCTCAGTCTTCTGCACTGCTTTGTTTACCGCTCTGTCATACCAACACACACAAGCATCCATTTAGCTTATGTAGTAGTCCAGCTCATACACTTGGTAACGTTCTCCAACGGCAGGATTACCAGGATATCTGGCTTGTGAAGTCAATCTAAAGTGCATGCCTGTTCGTGTAGACTTGTGTGCATCCACCATTGAGATGGAAAGGCAGCTGTGTTTTAATATTTTAGCCAGTATAGCTTCGTGACTGGAATTTGGAGCTGTGACAGCAACACTTTTATAGGGGGTGAGTTACTAAATTATTGTAGACTTGTGTGCATCCACCATTGTGATGGAAATTCAGCTGTGTTTTAATATTTTAGCCAGTATAGCTCGTGAATGGAATTTGGAGCTGTGACAGCAACACTTTAGAGGGGGCGAGTTACTAAATTATTGTGTATTTCTCGATGTTTGCATGTTATAAAAACATAGCTGGTTAAAATTAGTCCAGATTTTACGCTATTTCTTAACATATGACCTTCCGTACTGTTCGAAGGCATTGAACCATATGAATGCTTTGTGCCTTTGTGTGTGTGCCGAAGGTTAGGAGTCATTATACTAGAGATAGATAAAATAGGTCAGAGGTTAAGTAAATTTTTCGCAATCAACTTCTTGTGGGCAGTTATTCAGAGCAGGGTTTTGAAGTAATTTAGCAATACAAGCAGATTAGTGCTTCATTTTAGTGTCTGACAGTGCACACTGTTTTATTTTAGTACCTATTTGGGTCATTTCACGCCAGTGTGCCAGGTCGTTTTTTGACCATTTCCAATATTTTGTAAAACTGGTGCTGTTATGTTTCAGTGTGGGAAGTAGTCATTCAAGCGTTATTTTCGGGGAAAGAATTGCATGATGCAGCAAAGACCTTTCAAACTTCGCATGCAGAAATGAAGCTGTGTCAGGCAAATTAATTGACACATGGTTATTGCGTCGAGCTATTACTACAAAGCATTTGTTTCTTTAACATAGTCACCAATCTTTCATGACTATGATAGTCGAATTTATTTTGATTTCAATTTATGCTATTTGCAGTCGTGAGGAAACATTGCAAAATGCACCATTTTTAAGTATATTGTAAAAAAGACTGAATGTTTCATGTGAAATATATTCACAGTATGCGTTCAGTGCATATACCAAGGGTTGAAAATGCTGCTGGCAAAAAGAAGCAAAAATGTCTTCAAATTGGCACTTGGAAGAAGTAGTGTTTGAACCCTATATTGCGGGCTCTCTTTCACTGTGTAGCAATCCCAGCTAAAATGTTGCCTACACATCATAGTGTGCTTTCCTCGTGCGATAATTTAGACAAAGTTTTTAAGGTGTAATATTATCTTCAAGCGAAAAATAATTTTTTCAAATGAAAAATAACAAGGCTGTGGGAATTTCTTGGAGCTTTGCCTTCACTGCACAGCACATCATTGTTCTTGCATGGTATTTCAGACAGAAGTATTGCTTAAATCTGCAACATTTAGACTTGCACTATATGAGCACAGGGGCACCCGCGTGAATCCTGTGCCAATGTGCTGTGCAGCGAAGGTCAAGGAACGAGACTCTGTGCAGGCTAGGGATTATTCACTTCAGTAAATTTTTCCTTGCTTACAACCAAGCAGTATATATTTTTTTAAATGGAATATAAATTGCCAGCAAAGTATACCACACAATAATGTCTTGGCGACATTTCTGTTTGGAATGCTACATAGCAAAAGCTAAGCTGCAATATGGGTCAAAAGCTATTTTTTCCGACTGTTACAGTTTGGGTGGAACGTTTCTGATTATTTTGTTTTTATAGTAGTTTTATGACAAAGTGGATATCTATTTACTTATTTATTTATTACTTGACAATACTGCTGACACCAGTAAGCAGTATTGCAAAGTGGGCTACAGTGATAAGTTACACATAAAATGATCTTGCTAAGCAAAAACAGGAGCATAACATATACAAAACACAAGATAAACCAAGAACATCTATACAACCGTCTTAAGGAAAATGATAAGGGAACAGCACAAAATACAAAGGCAATGAACTTTGGAAATCAACCTTCGGTATTCCATACGAAAGAATTAGTCTTTCTTCTGATAAATGTTAACATTAGAACTTCAGCATTTTGCAGTGTTTCCTTATGGCTGAAAAAATGTAACTTGAAATGCAAATTAGTAAACTATTTTAGCCATGAAACACTGCCACCTTCAGATTAAAGAAAGAAATATTCTGCATTAAAACGGGAACAAACAGCACTGGACACGGGACGAAGAAAGAACAATAGACGAGGGTGCTGTCGCCTTCGTCTACATTTTTTTTCCGTCCCGTGCCCAGCGCTGTTTGTTCCCGTTGTAATCATGTACTAACCAGCCCAGTTAGGTGCTATCCTGAAATATTTTGCTCTAATTGCTCAAAGCAATAACTTTGTATAAGTTATCTTGCATGACGCAGTTTCACATCTGTAGATGGATGGATGCTATGTGTGTTCCCTTTAAAGCGAAGCATTGACATGCAAGTGGCCAAGCTCAATTTTTTAATTGGCTTAATGCCTTTCCTACCTGAATTAAATTTCTTTCCTTAAAAAAACTTATAATAGGTAGCTTATTTTTCGGCATTGTACAAAAGACCCTGCAAGTTTGTTTTTGGCTGTTCTCGCTGCTTTTCCACTACCAATCCTCCATCTGTCTTTTACTGATTTCTCTTGTGGATGTGTTCATCTTTATCAAGCTTTCTCTAAGCCTAGGGCTTCATGAGAGCTAGTTCCCAACACGTACATGGGTGGACATTTTTACATTTATTTAAAAGGTGGTCCGTCATTTCCATATCTCTCTCACAATCAGTGCATGTGACGCCTACTTACTGGATCTCACTTTATGACTGCATATTCTAAGACAAGATTAACTCGCTTCAGACATTGCACTAGCTTATCATATGCTTCCCTCCTTACTTCGTCCTTATTCTTGCGATAGTTACTCAGAGCTTTTCATTTTTAGTATTTGCTATCCATTAAATCATCTCCACCTCTCTGACATTGCACCTAACGCTTATCGTGCATAAAGTTTAATGCATGCTCTCAGCATCACGAAATTTCGTCCTGGAAATTAGCACTTGACTACAGGTATGATCTTTTTAGCAGCATGATCTTTTTCAACAGCAAAGGAGTTCGTTAAAAAACCACCTTTTATACTTAAAATGGGGATGACTAATTCCATACCTCGTTTATTAAAGTTAACCTCTTTCAATTTCCTTACGCTTGTTCTTTGTGTTGTGCTTGCCTCATGGTTTGCAGTATTTATGGATCTGGTATATTTAAGAGTTGAATAGCCGGTCACCTGCTTATGACACTGCAGCTTAAGTATTGCACCCACTATCATTGCCATAGTAGCATTTGGTACAGTAGAGGTTTGTAATGAATGTAACGAGATGTGCAGCTCATGAAATAATTGTTGAACAACGAATGTTGTTGGAGCTAGTGATTCAACAAGAGGACTCCTCTTTAGAGGGGCAACGAATTGCATCAAGGTTGCTGCAACAACTTAGACACATCAATTTGTTGAAACATTGGCTCCAACAACACGCTTTGTTCAATGGTTTGACATTTATTCAAGCCGCCATCTTCAGCTCAACTTTTGTCGCGTTAAGATGTACAGGATATACAACTGTCATGTTTTCTGATAGAATTCAAGAGCTATTGACAGCAAGCCTTGCTTCTCAATTTAATTCTCATCCTTTACGTTTACGCTTTAATCTTTGTCATCTTCAGCCTTATTATATGTGCACTGCAGCAGTAGCCCTTCGCAGTGGTCTACAATTTGCCTCGTCTTGTGCGAGCCGATTCCATTTTATACATGCGCAATTCTTCATTTCTTCACCCACATAACTCTCGGCTTTCTCGGCAGCATTAAGTACGAAAATTGTAACTGTTAAGACTTTTGCTTCAACATCATGACAATAATTGAATAGAATTGGTAATGCACGTAAATAAATACTCTTGCAGTTAGAACGTAGTGTGTTTAACCCTGAGTTCTTGTGTACTATAGCAATAAGTCTTCGTGAAATCATGCTGCTTGTTCTTCATATAATTAGAACGAGTCCAGAAATATCTGCAAAATACCGTTTCTGCTTTTTTATTTCTGAAACAGTGATGCTAAGGGAGGCCATGTGCACATGCACCATGGCAATGTTTAAATGTGTATAAATTCTGAACATTGCTGTTGCTCTAGGTGTTTTCTTTCACTTCCTTTTCAGACGTACAGAAAGGAGCGAAGTGGAGCTGTCCGTGGGCCGTGCACACAGTTCCATAAGCAGGCTTGCAACACTTTTGACAAATATGTTCCTGAATACATCTGCCAAAGTGGCATTTAAAGAAGCATGTAGTAGTGTACTTCACTGTTTATTTGGCATGAAGCAGCAGGTATGCTTCCGTCATCAGCAAGTTCACACAGTACAGTGCATCTACACATGGCATGCTACCCCCACATCTACCAGCTCGGGATGTGTAGCTTGATTGTAAAATGTTTACTTTGACTTAACATAACAATTATTAACAAAATGACATGAAAGTTTTGCCACCTATGCAGGCGACATTCTCAGTATACGCTGCCAAATATAAGCGGAGTTTGACCAGTCCATTAGTCGCACATTTCCTTGTAAACATCTCGTAGAGGGCTGCTGTTGTTGTTGCAAGCCAATGCGCCGTGATGAATGAACCATGATTCCAAGATTTTTCTTTTCCTCCGACCTTTGTACACGAGGTAGCATCGTCGAATTGATTAGGTCAAAGTTATGCCTTGTCATTCAGCAGCGTTCAACAAGCTCCGTCTTAGAACATGTTGCATGGGTGGTTTTCGCAACATCCTCTTTGTGTTCTTTAACCTTCGATTACCTTCTTCAACCCATTTCGCCTATGCAAGTTGTGTCGCAATCCCCACATTGTACTTCGTAGATGATCCCGCTCTAATCTTCGGCGGTGTTTGTGTATACCTTGTCCTTAGGACATGTGTTCACAAAGCCCAAAGACCGCACACCTGCGGATGATTAGAGCAGAGTATTCTACAGAGTACGTTGTGGGGTTCATGACACCACTTACATCGGCGAATTGGGCAGGAAAATGCCAAAGACGTTCAAAGAACACAAAGTGGGAATGTTGCTAAAGCCACCTATGGAGCGCATTTTAAGACAGCTTGTTGAATACTGCAAGACGACAGGTTATAGCTTCGACCTTAACAATGCGACGATGCTGGCTCAGGAACGAAGGTGGAGGAAAACTATTGGAATTATGGTTCATGCGTCATGAAGCATCTGCTTGAAACAACAACCACAGACCCATACCGAACGTGTACGTGGACGTACGTGGCTAGTGGACTGGTCGACCTCCGCTCACTTGTTGCCAGCGTATACCGAGACTGCCACCTGCATAGGTGGCAAAGCTTCTATGGGATTTTATGGTGCAGTTGTGGTACAAAACAGTTATTTTGCATTAAGGCAAATGTGCCGTATTATATTGGACAGTACGGGCAGACCAGTCTTTAGTATCTTAACGTAGGAGGCACGTAAGAAGACCTTCTTTGAAGCAAATTGTTTTATTCTGGTCACGGAACAGTGCTCTCATTCAAACAAAGCGACGGAGTGCTTTGTTTTATCTGTGGTAACGAAAGCACTTCGTAAGAAGACTCCTTTTTAGAGAAATCGTTTAATTCGGATCGCGGAAAAGTGCTCGGCACCGCTATACCTTCAGCTTTGTCCGTGTTTAGGGGCCAGATTTTTTGCAGTGTAGGTACGTTTCTGTCGGTCGTTCATCGGTGTGTTACCTCCTTGATCATGAGAAAGAAAGTAAGGTCCAAATAAAAGTGGGTTTGAGCAGATGTTGCAGGCGTTATCTTATCACGGTCAAAAGGTTTTCGCTATAGAGTAAAAGAAATGCTTTTATTATTGCATTGTAGCTGTTTTAGGAAATTTGGCGGAAACATCCAACTTAAAAGATAAAACTTGAGACAGCTAACGATCGTATCACATAGCGAAAAAATTCACTGACGATTACAATACTGGCTAATGCGAATTCTGACCACAGCTTCGTGTTGGAGCAACGCCAACTGTGTTTGAAGTTTTGGCTATCCGCAGTTGTAGCAATGTAACATTCGTTACATGTTGCCGCAGAAACTGCCAGCGCTCGAGTGCTGCGCCCACCACTCTGTGCATTGCAGGCGTCACGAACCAAGTGAAACGCCGACAGCCCCGTTACGACAAGCGAAGCCAGCCGCAGTGCACGTGCCAGCCCTGCATGTGCACGAGCTCCGACCAAGGGGCCAGTGCGCTTGACGGAGGAAGGAAGCGAGGTTCGCGTTCGCTCTCTTTTGTCTTCGTTCGCTCTATTGCTTACGCCGACGCAAACAGCGACTCCGCTCAACGCAGCAACGGGCACCCAGGAGCTGCGCTCAAAAATTAAACCGACAAGGATACGCGTCATACTTTCAGAATTTTGGAGGGAACCGTAACTTAGACAGAAAGCAGGGGCAACTGGTGTTTTCGTTTACATTCTGAGTGCACCGCACTTACGATAGACCGACTATGTAACGCGTAGGCCTGAATGACTAGTCTAGCTGACTGACAAAAACGCGGTCTAGCTAAGCGAAATACAGTCGCAGCTATCAGAGAATTGGGTACTGTGAATGAATTGGGTAGGTGGTGTCCTTCTTTCTCGTCTGGGTTGCTACTGCGCCGTGGTTTTTTGAAGGAATGAGCCTGCGCAAGACATGTTAATGCGAGCGTTAGAATTCCTCATGGCGTAGTAAGCATACCTTGCTTCCTGAATTGAAGCAAATTGTTATTGTTATAAAAGCGTGATTGTCGTCTTTTTTGTTTACAGCTCGCTTACCTTATTACGACCTCCGAGTTCGGGATCAGTTTCTCCAACAGGGCCCTCACGAGGAATGCATGCAGCAATTCGTGAAGTACACCCGTAGAGGAAAGGTCATTTATGGACAGATGTGCAAATAAATTCTCAAAGAAGGTGACACGTGCCAGTGTAAAGAATTTATTGAGGACAGGAACGAATAAATATAGATGTGCGTTTTTACAACCGGTGGTGAATTATTACAAGACGAAAAACGAACGGGACGCAAAAAGAAAACATTGATTTTCGTGATGGCAACGCTTATCTTAACAAACATTAAAACAATACTCAAATGATCGCAAGCAGCTTAACAATTTTAAAAATGGTCTGGCGAACGCTGATGTGTTTACGACTCAGGCTTGACACGAACTTTCCTACTAATTTTGCGTCAGGAACACACATGTTCATTTTTTTTGCTATATAGTGTAAACTCAGCTGCGGTTGCCTACATATTTCAACGAATGTGAATATTTTAGGCATTCCGCGCTAATTGTCACGTAGTTGCTTCTTCGTCATTGCTTATGAGAACCCGTTAGGTGCTTGTTTGCGTATTGAGTGTTACCGGTTCGCGGCGTCATCGGGGTACAATCATGTACACGTTATCAGCTGCGCGTAGTATTTCATTGTAAGGTAAATGCGACGAATTTCTCGATGAACCAAGGGCACATTCTATCTATCTATCTATCTATCTATCTATCTATCTATCTATCTATCTATCTATCTATCTATCTATCTATCTATCTATCTATCTATCTATCTATCATCCTGGAGGCAATGCACAACCATGTTGAAACATTAAAAGCACTGTGTCGGAACGAAATGTTTTTCGTTTCGGTTTCAGTTTTGTTCCACCGCAAAAAATATTTCGGTTTCTGTTCCGAAACGAAAAAAGTGCTCCGTAACGGTTCGTAACGGTATTTTTTTTCTCTATGCGAAAATTTGAAGCTAAGGTAATCATGAAAAAAAAAACATTGGATTTCTGATGTAGTTGTTTTCCCTCCTGTTAGGAAAGTCGGACTATGGTACAACGCGTTCTTCAGAGGAGCGGGATTAACTGTACCGAGAATTCCTGCCAAATAGCACAAACCAATATACCCTTCAAAGTGAAAGCCGTTAATTTGTCAAAAGTAAATTATGATTTTTTAGCGGGCTCATTGCATTGTGTCAAGGGAGTGAGCATTTCTGAGAAGCAGCACGTCATTGAGTGTACTCTTAGATATGCGATACCGCTATTCTGATAAAAAAAAGACGCCAAGCCTGGGCGGAACACGCGGCACAGTCACAGCGAAAGCCAGAAAAGCGACCTTTCTAGAGCCCGTTGTAGACACTACTGGGGCAACGAATACAAGTACACATGCAAGGTGCCCACAACACCATAAATCATCGTATTTTTTCTGAAGTAACGAAGCACCCACAACGCGTTTTTTATTACAGCGAAAGCTGTTATGACATCACAAAAAAGGGCCGTTTTTGGCGCCGTAGCTGTCTGCCGCCGCCGCCGCCGCCGCCGGTGTCCGCAACCACTATCGCTCAAAATAAGAAAAAAACTAAATAAAAGAAATTTCCAGGATGGAACGAGGCTCGAACCTGGGTCCGCTGCGTGGGAGCGCAGTGTTCTACCACAGAGCCATGCCGGTTTTTTTTTTCTCTTTATTCCCGACTTACACATTTGAAGTCACTGGTTACATACATAAAACGCGTCGGCCACGCTTTGTCCAACACGAGATTAAAATTGTTTCATGCAGATTAACTCATCGAGCACAGAAATCCACACTGGTGTGTCAGGGAGCGTGCGAAGCACCTCTCTCAGAACGCATCACGCTTTCAATAAAGTGATCACGAACAGGACGAACAACATGGTGAACCTGTTCAAATTCCGTTTTCGTTCTCCACAAGGCGTGGAGGCCCAGGAGCATAAATAAATCATAAGGAATGCCCTCTGATGCATCTACCGGCAAGAAGCGTATTCCATACGGGCTGAGGAGCAACTCTTTCTTTAGTGTGCGCTGTAGCACATCCCAGTAGAAAATGGGATCCCAACAGCCCAGGAAAACATGTTCTATTGTCTCTGGGTTTTTACATAAATAGCAATTGGTTGTCCAGGGTATGAAGAAGCCTTTATCGCTAAGCCAAGTCACAAACAGAGCCATGTCGGTGCTTGATACTGCGTTGCAAGCAGACCCTATACAGGCTTCATGCCGCGAAGGAACCACATTAACACATGTAAGAGTAAGATAACAAACAAGCGTCAGACAACGCGAATTTTGTAACCAAGCGTCACACAATGCGATTTGCGCAACGAGTGGGTTGTTGAATGCTTCCAACCCATTACAAAGGGCACTCCCATAATTCTTCGTCGTCATCAGCCACAGCATCAACAAAGTGCACATAATGCCTTAACGGTGTTTAGCGGGTGCCACGATTCTCCGCAGAATGAAGAAAAATGAAATAGTGGCTGCTTCTCTACTTCAAAAAATTATGGTCATTTATAGCGTAGTGGGTTCCTCGCAAGTGCACTTCTATAGGTTACCAAGAAAGCCCATAAGGCTCCCATGATGCATTTCCTCAGGGTCTCATTAAAGTTCTTTCCCTGTCTCCCTCTTTCCCACGGTAACGTATGTTATATAGCGTGGTGGGAGAGTAAAATAACGACCGGGCGTCAAACGATGCGAATTACGTAACTAGCGGGTCGTTTAAAGCTTCCAACCCATTACAAATGGCTCAGCCATAATTCTTCATCGTCATCAACCGTCGCACCAAGAAACTGCACGTAACGCCGTACATATGGTAGCTCGTTTCTCCGCAGAATTACGAATAATGTCGTGGTGGGTGCTTCTCAACTTCACAAAAATTATGCTTTGTGGCGTAGTGGGTACGTTGCTAGTTTACTTGTATTAGTAGCCACAAGAGATTTTATAACGGTCTCTAGAAATGCCGCTCTTCCAGCTTTCGCTGTGACCGTGCTGCGCTTTCCGCGCAGGCCTGGCGTTTTTCATTCTTCGGAGGTTCCTGACACCCGCTACAGATCTGTAAGCCATTATATGCACTTTGTGCTGTGCCTGATCACGATGAAGGATTATGGCTGAGCCCATTGTTACGGGTTGGAAGCATTCAACGACCGAATCTTTGCGCAATTAGCACTGTGTGACGCCAGAATGTTTTACTCGTCTGCCACGCTATAGTACATATGTTAACACAATTCCTTGCCCGACATGACGCCTCTAAGAGTATTTTCGCGAAGGAATTACAGGCATCAGCGTGGCACTGTGGTGTAATAATCCACTGTCATGCAGATGCTGCGGGTTAAAATCCTATCCGACCCGAGAAATTTGTTTCGCATTTAATTTGTTTTCTTATTTCACGCGATAGCGTTTGCGGACACCGCCGACGGCCGACAACTATGACGCCAAAATTGGCTGTTGTGATATCATAACACCTTTTGTTGTAACAAACTTCAGCGCCAACAATGCCCTCTCCACACTGGTGTGCGTGACAGTTATTGCATTAAGCTGCGCTAGTTGGTATTCATTGTATGCTTCCATATTGCTAGCGAACACGCACAAAGGATGACATAGAAAGAGACAGGACAACCGCTAGGCCAGCAAAAATACACTTGTGTTCATATTAACATCTCTGGTTGCCACCGTTTTCGTTTTTCGCACAATTTCATTATATATTTGTTTTCGAATTCCTGCTTGAGGTACGCGCTAATACTGTGCCCTCAGATATGCATAATTCTTCACGTTGCATGAGCTCTGTTGTTCGGAATTGCCAAGTTTTCTTGTGAACTGAAAAACAATTTAAAGATTTTCGGTTTCATTCCGGAACGAAATAATAAAGTTCCGGTTACGTTTTCTTTCCCGCCAAAATTTCGTTTCTTTTTTTCGTTTTTCGTTTTCGTTTCGTTCTGACACATTGATTAAAGTTAGGATCTATGTACAAACCAAAATGAATAAAAAAACAAATGCATTATCGTTTCAAGCGCGCCCACGGGAGCCATATACCCAATGAAATGATCGGCACAGCTATTAGCCTTTTACAGCGAAAGCTGTTATCAGGATCACAACAAGGGTCGTTTTTGGCGCCGTGATTGTCCGCCTCTGCCGCCGCCGCCGCCGGTGTCCGTAACCACTATTGCTCGAAATAAGAAAAAATGGAACGAGGTTCGAACCTGGGCCCTCTGCGTGGGAGCCCAGTATTGTACCTCTGAGTCATGCCGGTGCTTGAAACTGCTTTGCAAAAAGAACCTATACAGGCTTAATGTCGGGAAGGAACCACATTAACATATATAGCGTGGCAGAGGAGTAGAAAAGCAACCAAGCGTCACAAAACGCGAATTATGTAACCAGGCGTCAAACAAGGCGAAATCGCAACGAGTGGGTTGTTGAATCCTTCCAACCCATTACAAATTGCTCTGCCATAATTCTTTATCGTCATCAGCCACAGAATCAACAAAGTGCACATAATGCCTTATATGTGTTTAGCAGGTGTCAGGGTTCTCCGCAGAATGATCAAAAATGGCATAGTGGCTGCTTCCCTACTTCACAAAAATTATGATGATTTATAGCGTAGTGGGTTCCTCGCAAGTGCACTTCTATTGGTTGCCAAGGAAGCCCATATGGCTCCCATGATCCATTTCGTCAGGGTATCAATAACGTTAATTCCCTCTCTCTCTCTCTTTCACACGTTAACATATGTTATAAAGCGTGGTGGGAAAAGTGACATAACGAGCGAGCGTCACACAATGCGAATTAAGTGATTAGTGGGTCCATTAAAGCTTCCAACCCATTACAAAAGGCTCAGTCATAATTCTTTATCGTCATCAGCCGTCGCATCAAGAAACTGCTCATAACGCCTTACAGATGGTACCTCGCTTCTCCGCAGAATGAGGAGTAATGTCCTGGTGGGTGCTTCCCATCTTCACAAAAATTATGATTTCTGGCGTAGTGGGTACGTTGCTAGTGTAGTTGTATTAGTAGCCACAAGAGAGTTTATAACGGGCTCCAGAAATGCCGCTCTTCGAGCTTTCGCTGTGACTGTGCTGTGCTTTCCGCGCAGGCCTGGCGTTTCTTTATCCGCGACGCATGTAGTGGGTAAGGCACGTGTACAGGGAGGTGTGAGAGGATCAATATATCGACTAAGAAAACGGCTTTCGTTTTCGATTCGTGTTAGGCGAAGGTATGTGAGCTTGCACAGTTTGGGGTTCGAAAACAGCGCCTCATTGCGCCTAGTCCCCCAGCAAGTTCGTTGTGAAGGAGCTGTGCACCTCGATGGCCGGTAACCAACGAGTAGCGGCAACATGGCGACCGTGGCGAAGGCGCCGGCTTTGTTTACCATGCAATTCCATGTTCCTGCTTCCCGGCGGCGAGACCTCATGGTGCCGCATACGCCACTAGCATGCATCACCGTATCACGCCCAAGCTTATTGCCCACCGGTGACGGTCTTCGGGACCACCCTCTACCCGAGTTCTCTTCTGGCTGGCGCTAAATAGACACGCCTGCAACAAGTGGGTAGGGCACTGCCTTTGCAGCCGACTTCGCGTTCGCACGCCCCTGGTGGTCGCCTTTGTGTGGTTGCTGATGGCGCTGTAGGCAAGCGTATTCAGTAGGTCTTGTGGGGTTCGGCGTGCAATCCGTGACAGTCTGACTATGCTGTATATTGGGTTAATAAAGCCACGCTTGTTTGCGTACTGCCAAGTGTGCCTCTCTTTGCACGGCGTTGCAAAGTAGACCGAGCAGCAGCAGCAGCTCCTTTGTGTGGTGCGGGGTGGCGGAGCGTCGCGTGCTTTACTTGTCTGAAAAGAGGTCACATGATGTTATTTTATTGCGCAATTATATGGACACTCGGCGGAATATAAATGCGAAGCATTTGTTAGCGAACTTTTGCGAATTTCTATTCTATTTCGATTTCTATTTCTATTGCTATTTCTATTCTATCTATTTATTCTGCCGTCTAGAACTTTGTGCTCTCGTGGCCGTTTCGGTGATGGGATGTATACCAAAATCGATACGGCATAATGTGACTGTATTGGGAATATAAATGAGAGGTCATGAGATCACAGTCACGATATGCATGGCGTGAACGGCATGATTTGCACGCCATGATCTTGGTGGTCTAGCGACCGTTTCGTTAATTTTATACATACCAAAACTGGTATCGGTGACAAGACTATTCACGAACACAAGCGACAGGTCCTAACGTGCAAATGATGACACGCATGTCACGTACGGCATGATTTACGTGACATGGTCGCGAGGTGTTCGCGGCTGGTTAATGAAATTGGTATGTGCCAGAATTGGTATTGCTAGACATTTCTGTATGATGAGCATAAATGACAGGTGGTAACATAAAAATCAGGACATGCATGTCATATACAGCATGACTACATGCCACGCTCATGGTGCGCTTCTGGCCGTTTCGTTAGCATCCCATATACCAAATTAGGTATTGCGAGACGTGAGAGTATAGCGAACACAAATGACTAGTCGTAACATGAAAATCATGATATACATGTCATGCGCGGCATGCCACGCTCATGGTGCGCTTGCGGCTGTTTCTCTAGCTCGATATACACCAAAACTGGCATTGCACTACATGACTGTATGACGAATATAAACGACAGATGGTTAATTCATAATAATTTTTGGGGCTAAGAAAAGTTTTCTTCTTCATTAGCGTCCCAAAACCAGCGATATGATCATGAGACATACAGTAGTCGAGGACCCCGAAAATATTGACCAATGTGGTGTTCTTTAACGTGCACCTAAATCTAAGCAAAGGAATTGTAACTTGAAATAACGATATGCATGTCATGTATGGCAGGATTTACATGCCGCACTCATGGTGCGCTCGCGGACGTCGCCCCAGCATGATATACACCAAATTTGGTATTGTGTGACGTGACTGTATGAGGAATATTAAGCACGGGTCCTAACACGAAAATCAGTGACATGCATGTCACGTTTGCCATGACTTGCATGCCAAGATATAGGCGTGCTCGCGCCCGTTTCGCCATCTTGATATACACCAAAATAGGTATGCTCAAGGTCCGCTGTATGACGAACATAAATGACATGTCGTGCATTGTATATACCAGAAATACTTTTCAGTAGCACGGTATAGACCACAATTTTCATCGCTCGTCGGCGGCCGCCATGTTTGGCCGACCGAGGCGCCGCAGGTGCGAGCATTTGCTTACGGGCTGCTGAAGCCTGCTGGTACACAACACGGAGCATCACGTTTGCGGCTCTCAGTAGCGGTTGATGGCAGATTCCCAAGTGCTACAGCCGCTAAGTCTTCTCTGAAGGTCGGAACGTACATCTCCTTTTATGTGAATACATTTTCGGAACGGTGGAATTGTGCCAGTGAGCTTGTCAAACTTCGCTAAAAGGTTTCGCCCTTCGTCACGAAGGTTTGAATAGTTCCGGCACCTTGCAAATGACCACTCTTTTTTTAGAACTGTACATTCTTATGAAGCGCTTTAAGTTTACGCACTGACGCGTGTAAATAGCAAGATTAAATGTAGTGCGATGTATCTGCCTTTTCATTTTTTGAAATTCACCAGCGACAGATATTTTCGTGCCACGCTACCTGTCCAACTTGGTGCTGCACGATGGCTGTTTTGTGCTCTCTCCCAAATTAAATGGGATGAATTTATTCAGGCAATTTGGTCAGTTTTCAACGCAGAGCTCAGTAGATGAGAATACGTGCGGTTTGTAAGCGAGATTACTGCGGAAGCATGGCCTGGCGTAGAGTCCTAAGCTTCTTGTACTAAAGCTAGACGTGGTGCGCATGCCGGCCCCCAACCTCACTGTTGCTAAGCGGCACAGCTAAAGAGCATTTTCCAGGTAGAGGTTCACCCAAATAAAAATATTCACCGCCATATCGTAGAAGTGAATCATGTTAGAGGAGCTTGCTCGGAGATGATCGGGTAACCCGCGAATGCTCCGTGCACATTCCTCTACAATCATACTATATAGACGTGACAACGTTGTTATACATACATTACATCAACAATGTATTTTTTAATTTACGGTTGGATGCACCATATACATTTTGATGAAGTATATATACATTTGGATGAACTATAAACATTATATATACACAGAAGATTGCATACATTATATATACACAGAAGATACCAAGTTTAAGAAGGGCGTCCCTCGATGAGTTCGGGGACTGGTTTCCCTTTAAAGATGATTGCTTTATGATGGTTGAACAATATGCATTACATATACACAAGAGATGTTCTTTGTAAAGTACAAGAAGGGCGTCCCTCGATGAGCTTGGGGACGCGTTTCCCTTTAAAGATAATTGCTTTATGATCAGTAAAGTATGTTGCCAAGGGGTCATGGACGATGGGACGTAATGGAAAGTTCGAGAAGGCAACATCGATACAAGTGCCCCTGATGGTGGTGGGACGTTTGCAGTCGTACGATACGCATCGGAGAGCGTAACGTGACATCATGTGTTGGCTGGTCATTGGCAAGGCGAGATCTTCCCGAGCTGCTGCTGCGTTGCGAGCCAGTCGCGCTGCTGCTGTTCATGCTGCGGAGCGGCAACGAAGAGAGTTCACTTAGTGAGCTCCCGGCGAAGAGAAAGGAAGCCAGCGAAACGAGCGGTGCGGCCAGCGAGCAGTCACCTAACTAGCGCTTGCGCCAAGCGTGGGTGTGTGCCGCCTTGAGCGGCGGCGCCATCTAGTGAGCATTCTTGAAATCACCGGAGAGAGCGCTGCTGCGCCGAGCGTGGTGTGTGCCGCCACGCCGACGGTCACAGAGGTGAGGACAAGGCGCGAGCATAAGAAGCTTCGCGAGCAAGCTCCTAAAAGTTTAGTCTTGAACATGCCGACTGCTGCCTTCGTCAACGTCACGACCAAGAGAGATCAGGTGGGGTTGCTTCCCGGTCCGTGCACTGAACACCCCCCTCCAGCCGTGAGCCAAGCCCACACCGTCAAGGGGACATCGACGCCAACGCTGAACAGCGAGCCAGCCGCAGGCAACAAGGCCTTCCACCAGAATACGGACCCCTACCTGACAAGGCCAGGACCACAGCGACGAAGATTACAGCCACAATGACGGCCGCTGTGTCGCCTACAACGGTTGTCACGCATCAACAACAGGTAGCCGCCGACCATGTGAGGTTCCATAAACCTGGCTGGAGGCATAGGACCGCGTCGCCACGTTTAACAACTGGGACTGTGACAAGAAGCTTCTCAATGTATGTTTGGCCTTTGAAAATGGCGCAAGGACCTGGTTCGAGAATCGAAAGTCCACGCTAACATCATGCGATGTCTTCCGCGCCGGATTCCGGAACAAGTTCACGAACGTCGTCCGGAAAGCAATGGTTGTAATTCTGCTGGAGAGGTCGTGTACAGCTCCCCCACGAAAATATCGGGATGTGCACCGAAGAAAATGGTTCGCTGCACATCATGACGCCAGCACGAGTTACACAATTGCATATTTCGCTTGATAATTTATTTGAGTACTTGAGCTAACTGTTTCAGGCTTCCGCAAGCGCCAAGTTGGCGTACTCTATTATCCGTAATTGTTACACTGGTGATTTTGCGAGGAGGATTGAACCCGGAGGATCGAACCCGGTACTTGGCGCCATGTATTCTTGTATCGTGTCGGCATTATATGGGTATATAATAAAAAAGTGATTAAGAGCGCAAATACGGGAAGGAGAAAATAACCTACGAGAGCGGGTGCTGACTACCAGTGTATTAGTTATTCGTAAAAAGGAAGTATATACACATAAGAAAAATAATACTATCACAGGCATAAAAAAATTAGGGGATATTTTCATCAGGTATGGTTCGTCAGGCAGCGGATTTCTCTGTCTTGTAATTTAAGAGGGGGCACGCTTACACATCACTCGCCCTATTGGCCGATAGCATAAGCTTCAAATATCTCACTAGCGCGCCTGTCACTAGAGCATTTTAGGGGTGGGGCGTCAGACAAGCTGGAGGTGCATCCAAGCTTGGCACAATGCGTGGTGTATTACTCCCAACACCACGTTTTAATGAAATATCATGTCCCCGAGAGCACTGATTGATACACCGCCCAATCTGCCGCACACACACCCTGCCGCGTGAACAACGAATTTCATACTTGAGGCTTTTCGCTCACGACGTACAAAAGGCCTCGGCGTGTTTCTTAAAAAAGCGGCATTGTCCTTTTCCTTTTCGTTCACAAGGGGACACATGCCACCCAGCTTCCTGGGCTCTGTGAGCAGGACGTCAGCACCGGGGCGTCCAAGTGCATTATTGATTCAGTGCGGCACCTTATGGACTTAGGGAACCCTGTGACAACCTGTGGACATGTCGTCTCTCGCACTATTAGACAAGGAAGTATCATAAGGGCCACAATATAGGTGTTTTAAACACAAAGACACACACACACACACACACACACACGCACGCACGCACACACACCACGAAAGAAGAGTCAAGATCACATAAGATACTAATTTTCCTAAAGATATTGGAAACTTCCCGTCGCGCTCTTGTGGGCCATGCTTTATTGATGTGCGCATCCCGACCAGAAACAAAGATATGGAAGCCAGGTAAGTTGATGGAGCCGTTCTAAATCAGCAAGAAATGTAGCTTGTGCAGTTTCTGATACGATCATAGCACTATATTGGTCAAGAAAAACTTCTGGGTTATTCCACTCTTTGAAGGTGGATGACCGGTGAAGCTGTTTAGCTTACGACAGAGGTGACATGGTGGAGTCCAGTTGGGTCTCAAGTGCCAGAATGTGAACGTGCCCATTAAAGTTGAAACCGCTGGGTATATCCCGCCGCGATACGTCAACAATGACATCAACATCGAGGTACAAGTTAAGCGACGTTTGCTTGCCAATCACAGCTTACAAAAAACCGCACTCACTGCTTCCTGACACGTATAGGATTCACAGCAACGCACAAAGTGTAAATCCAGTTTACATAGATAGAGCTAACAACGATCCCTTAAGTCGTCGTCATTGCTGATTACAAATACATTGGTGTGAACACAATTTTCCACGGGAAATTTGAGCCATCTTAAATTCAAATATAGGCCCTAGGACCATTTCTTATTAACTGAATTGTTTTCTGTTGCGCAGCGGCACATCCGTGCCCTGACAAAGATCAGATATGGCAACTGCTGCATGGACGCAGAATGAAACATTTTTACAAATTACCTTTTCCACTATTCCTACGGGCTGATACACACACACACCACACGCACACACACCACAAGGCGTGTAGTCTATTTCATTGGCGCATTTTTGCAAAGTAGTTCTTCTACAGCTCTACAGGGGTGCTAGCTGTTTCCTGGCGGAAGACACGAAGAAATCCGCATACAACTTATCTGTAATACTGTTGCGGAAAAAGACACCAGCTCAGAGGGATACGTATCCCTGTATTATTTACAGCAATAGGCGAGCAGCGCAACCGACGCGAACAGCACGCGCCAGTCTGTCTGTTTCGTCCTTCTTTTCGTCTCCTTGGCCGCGATGCCGCTGGTACGTAGCATTACCCCCGGCGGCCGAAGCACCGTCCCGGAGCTTCAAAGGTCGTTTTCGGAAGCGGTGTTGTAGGGTTTGAGCCGTGAAACGTGAAAAATATCGCTGAACCGAACAGATGGCGATGGACAGATGGGGCCAATCTCATAGGTAACAGGTGTTACCTGACGCAGTACACGGTAAGGTCCAGTGTAACGAGACAAAAGTTTTAAAGACGATAGTCTTCCTTGGGGAACTTAAACGCAGAAATTTTGGTCTGTCTTTCTGTTTGTCGGCACGTCCCTCGATTCAGCCACTCGGCCAAAGTTGAACCACTTGCACAAGAGCCAGCCATCGTGAACGGCTCACTAGGTTCATACTTGTCTACATGGTTGATCAAAAAGCAAACATTACGCATATCTGAGGCGCAGCATCACTAGGTAAGTATTAGGTGGTGTGTTCCTTTAATAGAAAATACATAGATACGTAATTCTAGACACCCTATTTTCTTAAGCTGCGCTGAAAATGCGACTGCGCCGAAACTTGGCTTCCTCGTGCCCTCTGCGCGAGCTCAATGTTGTGTTTAGGTTTCAGTTCAGTATTGCACTGTACGAGTGCCATGGGGCGCCGCTCTGGCATTCCTGCTTTAAGCAGACGACGTGAATATAAAAGAGTGTGTGGAGAGTACTCGTTGAGTGCGGACGTTTCTTCTGCTTCGGCGCTTCGCGCCAAACCGCGTGTTCGGGCTGGCTGGCGTCCCCGCCGGTCGCGTTGGTCACCGCCGGTCTTGCCTGCTGCTGCGCCGGGACTACCAGCCCCGCAACACAGCATTCACGTTTCCCGACGTATTTGCCCGATGGCGTTCATATCTCACGCAGCGCCTCTTCTATCGTCTTTACACGACATTTGCAGCGAAGCACGCAGATACGCGGCCAATTTTTTCGGATAGGCCCACCCGACTATGAGGGGACCAGAGTAGCACAAGGGCACCGGGAACGAAATGTGCGTCTCGATGAGTAGCATCGTACCGGCGTCGTTCTTTGGTTTGCGACGCCGTCAGCCGAGCGCGGGCGAGCTGTCCGGCTTCGTCGGCTCGCGCGATTGCGTCTCGGGTATACTCGCTGGTGGACGAGGTGGAGGTAGGAATGATCGTGTCCAGCGGTAAAGTCGGCTCTGTTCCGTACAGGAGACAAAAAGGGGGAAAGCCTGCCGTGTCGTGACGCGATGAATTGTACGCAAAAGTTGCGTAGGGTAGGGCAACATCCCAATCTCGGTGGTACGGCGACACATACATAGCGAGCATGTCCGTAAGCGTGCGATTAAAGCGTTCTGTTAGCCCATTGGATTGAGTGTGGTATGCAGTGGTCAGTGTGTGCTGCGTAGAACAGGAACGTAAGATGTCGGCGATAACATGAGACAGGAATTGACGGCCACGGTCTGTGATCAGTTGTCTTGGGGCACCGTGAATCAAGATAACGTCCCGTAGCAGAAAGTCAGCAACGTCGGTTGCACAACTTGTCGGTAGAGCTCGCGTGATCGCATAGCGTGTAGCGTAATCTGTAGCCACTGCGATCCATTTGTTTCCTATGGTTGAGACAGGAAAAGGTCCAAGAAGGTCTAATCCAACGCGGTTAAAGGGTTCTGTGGGTATGTCCAGTGGTTGAAGATGGCCAGCGGGTAGCAGCGACGGTGTTTTGCGGCGTTGACATAACTCGCACGTGGCGACATAGCGGCGTACTGAGCGAGCAAGACCTGGCCAAAAGAAACGGCTGCGTACGCGCTCGTATGTGCGAGAGACGCCAAGGTGTCCAGCTGTCGGCGCATCGTGAAGTTCAGCGAGGACACTGCGTCGTAAATGCTTAGGCACGACAATTTGAAGGTCAGGTCCGTCAGGTCGGAAATATTGATGGTAGAGGACGCCCTCTTGAAGCAAAAAGTGGCGAACAGAGGCGTCGTTTGGGAAAGATTTCGTGCGGGTAATGAGGTCAAGGAGCACGGGATCCCGTTTCTGTTCTTCCCCAATGTGAACCAAGTTGGACACTGAGAATATGGAACAGATCGTGTTGGCGTCAGTGTCATCAGGATCGTCGACAGGGTACCGGGAGAGGCAGTCGGCATCCTGGTGCATGCGGCCAGATTTGTACACGACTGAGTAGGAGAACTCTTGGAGGCGCAAAGCCCAGCGACCAAGTCGCCCTGAGGGGTCTCTAAGAGAGTTCAGCCAGCAGAGCGCGTGGTGGTCGGTAACGACCGAAAACGGGCGCCCGTATAGGTATGGCCTGAACTTGGCGACCGCCCAAACGAGAGCCAAGCACTCACGCTCTGTGATTGAATAATTGCGTTCGGGGGCGGATAAGAGGTGGCTGGCGTATGCAATAACGCAGTCGTGGCCACGTTGGCGTTGAGCAAGCACGGCGCCGATGCCATGACCACTTGCATCCGTGCGGGTCTCAGTAGGGGCAGCAGGGTCAAAGTGGGCCAAAATTGGAGGAGTAGTGAGGAGCGCGATGAGATTGGAGAACGCAGAAGCCTCTTCTGAACCCCATGTCAACGAGACGTCTTGCTTGAGGAGCTGCGTAAGAGGTCTCGCTATATCCGCAAAATTTTTCACGAAGAGTCTAAAATACGAACATAGTCCGAGAAAGCTGCGGACATCCTTCACAGATCGTGGCACGGGAAAGTTCTTGACTGCGCTGATTTTCGCCGGGTCTGGCTGTACTCCGTTAGCGTCCACTAAATGGCCAAGTACTATAATTTGGTCGCGGCCAAAATGACATTTTGATGAGTTCAGCTGCAGGCCAGCACGACGAAAGACGGCTAAGACGGCTGAGAGACGTTCTATATGAGTTTCAAATGTTGGGGAAAAAACAACGACATCGTCCAAGTAGCACAGACAGGTGGACCATTTAAATCCTCGGAGCAAAGAGTCCATCATTCGTTCAAAGATGGCTGGGGCGTTACAAAGGCCAAAGGGCATGACCTTGAATGGATATAGGCCATCGGGGGTGATAAATGCCGTCTTTTCACGATCCATATCGTCCACCTCAATCTGCCAGTACCCGGAACGGAGGTCGATGGAAGAAAAATAGCGGGCACCATAGAGGCAGTCAAGGGCATCATCTATACGTGGCAGAGGGTAGACGTCTTTTTTTGTAATTCTGTTTAGGTGGCGATAATCGACACTGAAACGCCATGTGCCGTCCTTTTTGCGCACTAGCACGACAGGGGATGCCCAAGGACTGCAGGACGGCTCAATGATGTTCTTGGCGAGCATTTTGTCGACTTCAGCTTGGATAATTTGACGCTCAGTCGCCGACACGCGATATGGGCGCCTATGGATAGGAGGCTGGTCAGCTGTGTTGATGCGGTGGGTTACACCAGTAGCTTTTCCCAATGGACGGCCGCTGAGATCGAAAACGTCGACGTAGGACAGCAGAAGCTGGTGGAGCTCGTCAGTCTGCTGCGGCGTTAAGGTGCAAGCAATCATCAACCGTATGGCGCTGTCGGGACAAAGATTAGATTGTTGCTGGGCATAGGGGATCGGACGGAGCGGTCACCGTGAAAGCAATACATTATAGTGCTTTGTTATATCGCCCATGACACTTCAATGTGCATTTGTTCCCCAGGCAAGAATTAAGGGCTCTTATGGACGAGGTTTCTGGAGGGCATGCGAATAATAAGTTTTAGAACGGAATCGAATGCGAGTGGATTACTATTGGAATGGCTTTAGAATAGTAAGGCAACCGTTTTCAAAAGGGCCCTAGAACGGTAATGTAACCATTTTCCAAAGAGCCCAAGAATTCAACATTTTTTTACTTGAAACAAACATTCAGTAGCTTTAACAACGTAAGATTACGATAACTACTGCCGAAGAAGAGAAGTATCCACAATAATGTCAACTGAGGGAAGCTCGTATACAGCAGCAGCTTGAGTCTTAGAAATCGTTTGCAACTGCAGGTTTAAATATTGCAATCACAACAGTATTCAAGGTGATACTTCGTCATCAGCTTTTAAAGTAAAACTGCGATGTGCAAAGATATTAAAAAATATTCATGATCCAACATCACATGAGTGTCATGATGAAGATAGTGTATTGATTACTCTGTGGTTTTGGCAACCCTGGAGTTTTAAGCAACTTGGGCTGGATGCATATTGGTAATTCGACGAGTAGTTCTTTTAGCCCTGGATTTCTTTTTGCCGGAGCATGTCTTTTGGTGTGTTTTCCTAATGTTTGGGACCTCGAAAGGCCACAAAAAACTTGAGCCAGTAGTACAGTTATTTACCTATTTACACACATGGCGTCAAGTTAGTGTATCTTTTTTTATTATTGAAATAGAAAATATATGAAGGAGTTGTTGTCACCATTGCTTGGTGACAGCTACCCCTTTCCAAATAGTTGTTAGGATAACCAAATAAATAAAAAAATGTATAATATTATGGTATCTTTACTTCATGCTCGAATTCAGGTGCTCTATAGCAAAACGACATTATAATGCACCAACTTGCTCAATCTGCAGTGCTTGTCGAAATTTGCAGCAATCTTTTGAATAGAAACTACCATGAAATTCACATGATTAGATTCTCTAACTTTTTCGAAATCACAAGATAATAACATAAAAAGCAATAATAGCTGATCTTTGGCGCCTGCAAAGCTAGGAAATATATAAGAAACGAAAGGATTGCTACGAACAGGGAGCGAAGTGGATGCAAGAACTGCCTCGTTGTCTCATAGTAACCTCACAATAGTACCGTTTGTAACCCTACAAATATGATTCAATAATGTGCAAAGAAATACGCGCTTACATAGGACAGCTTATTTGGCTCTTGTGTTAATATTGCGCTCACACTCACAAACAATGAAAGACGCTCAAAATGGTTATTGTTATACACAGGTGAAGAGGATGAAGGACGAATCCTGTTCATTTTTTTTTACATTTGCTATGAATTTATGAAACGAGTACAATTAAAAATCAAGTGTGTAATTTCTCGTTGAGCAAAAAACAGCAAACTGATAAAGTGATGCCTTTGCATATGAGAAGAGGTGTTATCATGTTCAAATATTTATTGTTTTCCTTGGAGAGATTGTCGAGTACGTTGTAGTGCACAGGCGATTGCAGTTTTGGAAGGAATAAGGCAGATAACTTCGGAACGGCGCTAGCTTCACCTGCGCTTTCTAGTTTCGGCAGCAATTTTTCAAAAAATTGCTCGCTGTAGCGGAATATCCCATAAAATAATGTGGCGTGGACACAATCAGGCATATTTCGTCTCATTTTTCTTAGAAAACCAGACAAAGTAAATAGCTTCTGAAAATACGCGGTTGCTGTACCAATCCTTGCACACTTACGTACTGCACGCCTGCGAAATTGGCGTTACCATATGAGTGTTTGTATTGTGAGCTATTGTATCTGCTTCTTGCCCCGCATATAATACCTGAGAATGCTTTATAGTTGCTCCGAAGCTGAACAACTTGCAAGTTCCGGAAAATAGCATGGAGGAAAAGCAGCTCTGTGCAAGCATCCTAATTTTCGCGTCAATGTCTTTGGGGAACGCTTTCTTTTCGTGCCTAAGAGGTAACTGCAGAACGCTGGATATCAGACAGGTCAGTGCTTCGTGCCAGAATCGTGATCTGTGCGCAGCATGTCTTAACACGTATTGCGACATTATTATATGAATTATGCATATGCAGCGTGCATTCAACTTGTGAATCATACACGAATCTTTATTTTCTGCCTCCTGGGTAACGAAAGTTCAGTTCTTAGTATTGAAGAGTCCCATCGATGATGTGACATGTCCATATTGAAGTGTTGCGCTATTGCTATCGGTAATTTCGTCGGGGTGCCCGTTTAATTTAACATTTATATGTTCACCTGTTTCGTCAGTGTCTGGCTTGTGAAAGGTGAACATTCAAACATGTAAATATGCATTCAGCTAGCAGGTAAAATGAGATTTTCTATGATATACCTAACCATTTCTGCTGCTTTTACCTACATTGCCATTTTGAAGGTGTTCGCTAGTCATACACCTCGGACGAGAACATGCTGTTGCGTGGGCGTACTATCGGTGTCAAATGAAACCCGAACAGCGGCAAGCATTTGCAGCCGTATAGTGCGCGCCCTCCAGTCATCAACATTGACGCTGGACAGGCGCGCGCATCCGGTTCGACAGCACTGCGAATATATGCGCGCCTGTCTATCGCTCTTTACGATCTGTTCAGGTTTCTTTTGATGCCGATAGTACAATGAGGGTCTACTCTTACATGCACTAACATGTCTTCAAAATTTATTTTACCTTAATAAGGGATCCTCGATAGCTGAGCAGACACATTCCTACCTCTCTAGCTGCTGTCTAATATTGAACAGTACTTACACCAGTTAATGGGAACTAAAAGACAATAATGCCAAGGAAAGTATAGGGGATGTTATTTGTGGTAATTACAATGGAAATGTTAAGAAAGTAAAGTGGACTAAAAGATAACTTGCCGCCGGCAGGGACCGAACCTGCGACCTTCGGATAATGTGTGCGATACTCTACCACTGAGCTACGGGGACGGTCATCCTCTCGTCCACTTTATGGGGTAAATATGTGCATTTAAACCTAGGAGTGTTAGTCAGCGCCGATTGCATCCATGGAGGCGAGTGTCGAACACCTCATCCGCCGGTTGGCGTCACGTAGCACTCGATCTTTTTACGAGCCGGCAGCTCACCAGGGTCTCGTTCTGGCAGACTTGATGCCTTCAGGTAGTATGCGAGGGGATTACTGGTCAGCTGCCGGCTCGTAAAAAGATCACGTGCTACGTGACGCCAACAGGCAGAAAAAGAGTGTTCCATACTCGCTGACATGGCTGCGATCGGCGCTGACTGAAAATCCTAGGTTTAAATGCACATATTTACCCCATAAACTGGACGAGAGGATGGCCGCCACCGTAGCTCAGTGGTAGAGCATCGGACGCGTTATTCGAAGGTCGCAGGTTCGGTCCCAGCCAGCGGCAAGTTATCTTTTCGTCCACTTTACTTTCTTAACATATACATTAGTATTAGTCTAAATAACACCCCCTATACTTACCTTGGAATTATTGTATCTTAGTTCTCATTAATATTGCGTCCTAACAAAGAAAAAAACGAGCCCTTAACAAGTCAACTTCTTTATTACACAAGTTGTTGTTTATGTTTATGGTAGCGCAGTGAGGCATCTTTTAACTTTAGGGGCCGCTTTCATAATGATTTAGCATATCTTCTCGCTTGCGCTGGGATCTTGTCTTATGTACAAACTTCGTCATGCGCACTGCTTAACTCGTCGTGTGGGTAGGTTCCTGCAATGAAGACTCCTTGATGTTGGTCAAGTGATGAGTGTAGCCACCGTCGTTTCTAGACATCCTTTTCAGGGATCTCGTTTTTGCGGCAAATGTTCCTTTTTAATGTGTCCTTTATAAAGACTAGTGGAACCTAGGTTGAGCATATGGGTACTGTCGGTACTGATGGTTATCAACGATCTACTACAAAGGCGAAGCTTCTCGAACACTGCTTCGCGGACATCGTCGAGCGTTGATAACCGTCCCTGCCGGTAAAACCCGAATACATCAAAACAAGACAAGAAGTGGGCGTGGCAATATATTGGGAAACATTACACTGCATAGATTGTAAAAAAGCACTTAACGGAAGATAAGACACAACACCAGCGGGTGAGCGCAAGCTCATTTTTTCTTGAGGCGCCACCTGAAGCAGCGTTACAAAAAGGAGGGGGGCCAAGGGACGGGGTTCAAGGTATGAACACACAGAAGAAGATTGCAAAATGTAATGATGAAATTGCCTGGCAGGAAGGCTGCGGATGACAATTATGTGCTGAAGGGCCATGCTCATTGCAGCATTACTATTTCCTCGACGCACACGCTGGCACAAGGGCCAGCACGCGTCTTTCGAAAAATGAATTTCAACTTTAATTAGCGATAAACTTGGAGTGCTAAGGCACGTGCCGAACTCTCCTGAGGCCATCATGTAGGCCCCCACTGCCTTTGTCTTTTTTGGTTTTGCCATGCAAAACAATATTTCAGTCTGCTCATGCGGAACGTGGAATCTGTACTCTGCGGTGCATGGCGAAATTCCTTGGGCCACTTAACTGGCCATACTCATAGCGGTGCTCTCTGTGATTGGTGTTCAGGCTGCTGCCTGGCTCTCGGATGCATTTACTGCTGCTCGTCAGAGGAATGTGGTAAACTACGCCTATGAAGCATTGCAACCTCCGTATTCTTGGTTATCCCTAATATTGTAAATCTCTGTAGTGCTGTCCCTAGTGCCATACATGATTATTGGACCAGTGTGGCGTGTGTACTGGGACGCTGGCGCGCTACACACTGGTACACCCGTTACGGGCCGAAATCGCGCTTTAAAATTGTTTTTATGAGATTGTGGTCGTGCTCAGACGTTAATTAGGGCCCAAACACGAGCGCTGAAACAAAAAAAGAAAACATTAAAGAAACTGACAACAAAGAAATCATGAGCGAGCGGGAGCCAAACCCACCACCTCGACACACCGTAAATTCAGAGTCTGACATGTTACGCTTCAGCACGCTTCGAAAACGAGAGCCAACGTCTTTTTCTTCTTGTTAAACTGCTTCCTGTAGCTAGTATTTTCGTTTTTTAGATCAGCAACGCAGATTTCAGTCTCGTAGTGCTCGTGACAACCAAATAGAAGATAGTTTATTTGTTTCTTATGTGCTACCTAGGATCAAAACGTCTATCTGGTATATTCGCATTGACTATCTGGTATAATCGCATTGACTCGCTAAGCGTTAGCCATACCTATGTAGAAAACAACGTGCTTCTGAGCTGCAAACTGAACACCTTAGTTTTCTGCACCCTTTTGTACATATTGTCTGTCCTTCTTTGCCTTCCGCGTACTATACAGCCTTAGTAATTCACTCTAGCCGAACCGGCCGTTAGGCTTATAGCTGTGCTCCGTGCGCCGTGATAACCGGTGAAGATCGTTGATATTCAATTACGACGAATCTAACTGTTAAAATGCAGTCTTAATCATGACTGACATCATAAGCTAAAAACACCGAGGTTGAAAATTGCAGTGGCTAACTGCTGCCTTTCACATGCGGCTTTCAGCGATACGAGCCCATGTGGAAGGACTGACTGCTATAGTAGGTTAATGTTGATTATCAGACTAATACTGATGTCATATTGTGTTGCGAATAATAAGTTCTTTCGATGCAGCTATATGAACCACATTCACTACACTCTGTCACACACTTCAGAGGAAGAGCACGCGCGCGCGATCGACAGATCGTTGCTTCAGCGTATACGTATGTCCGTCGCTAAACTAAAACCAAAGCTTAATATGCCAAGGACGCAGAATAGAATAATATTTTGCAAATATTCGATTAAGTTTTCTTCCGACATCTCGCCCTTGAATGCAAAATCTTGTACAAGCCACCATAATAATACCAAGTCCACCGAGCACGCCCACTATTTCCCAATGTGCCGCCAGTGTTCCCAGCGCGCGGGTAGACATTTTACAGCGTGGTCAGTGCCTCCCAGTGTGCTGTAAGATACTGGGCCACACTGTACAGTATTACCAGTATCTTTCAACGCACTGGGCGGCACTGCCCACGCTGTGCAGTCTGTCCCAGTGCCTCCCAGGGCGCTGTTGTACACTGGTACACACCGTACATAGTGTGCCTCGATGCGAACGCGCAACAAAACGCGCATCAAGGCACCCTAACCGTACAGCGTTTCCAGCGCCACCCAGCGCGCTGAAAGGCACTGGGATGCACTTGAATCGCAGTTTTCTTCGATAGGGATGTCTTTGCTTTCTGTAAAGCGTCGTCTTTAATTTCCGTTCCTTCAATGAATAATATGTCTAGGAGGTTAAAGAGATTGTACGGCCGTGTTACAGATAATAGGAAATTCTCTAATAAGAAAGCCTGTGATTTGCTGGACTCTTAGATAGCTTGGAGGGATCAGGCAACCGCATAACTGATAGTTAAGCAAATATCAAATTCAGCCCCTTTTCAAAATGCCACTTCGACAACTGAGCGCCCTGGCCACAGTGGGCCCGACATCACGTGGGACTGTGTTGGGCCGCCGGACGATCGTGTCATGCCACGTTCTCCATGGTCGCACGAGGCCAACTATTTATCCGTAATGTAGCTCGGCAGGCTCGTTTGTTCCTCAATAGTAATTGATGGGGAAGCATGTTGTGTTCTCGGGTGTGTTAGATAGTCACCCGGCGTGCTTCACAAGCTCCCCTGCAACAACAGCCTCGGGAGCAGTGTGTTGCCGCCGCTGTGAACCCATTTTAGCTGATGTGTTGAAGTACACGGTATGGTAATGGCCGATTGTTTCATTCCCCAGGCGACTCCAAACCCGCCAGAGAAATCTTTAGGCCACATGCCTCAAAGTATTGCATAACCAAGGAGCATTGATAAAACACGCCAACCATCCATATATGTGCCCATTCTTCCTCGACCACGTTGGTATTAACGTTACTGAGGATAAAATTACAGCGCAAACACACAAGACGCACGCGAAGAACATCGCTAGTACCGCTTGTGTCGCGTTCTTAGATGCGAAGCATCTTATAGCGGAGTTCAAACCAGTGGTGGTGGTATGCGGCGTGATCACCCTTACTGCGCATGCACATACCCTCTCCACACACCTCCTCTCCACACCTCCTCTACACTCCCCTCTCCACTCTCCCCTTTTCCCTCCCCCTCTCCACTTCCGCTCTCCACTCTTCCTCTGAAACGCGGGCTAGACATGCCGAAATTCTCTCCTGCGCAACGCCGAGATGAGCGCCAGCGCATGCGTGTCCCCTCCCCTCTCTCTCCTCTCCTACGCTGCGCCCTCCTCGCGCGCCTGTCGACCGCGTTTCTTGCTTGCCCTGTGAGAATTAACGGCTAGGCTAAGGGAACACACGACGCGCGTAGCGCTCCTGTTCGCGTTCCACGACGCGAGGTCGGTAGCATGCCCAACGAACGCCAACGGAACGCGATCGTGCAAGTGCTCCGGCTTCGCACGTTGCTTCGCATGCTTCACGGCACCCTTTAGCGGGAAATGCTGTAATTTTTTGTAGCGCTTGTGTCGTGTCGTTCACACGAAGGGCGTCTTGCGTGTTTCCGTAGTAATTTTGACCTCAGGAATATCTACCAATTAGAGGTAAATGAAGTTTTATTGAAGTATTAGCATTACCTTCCTTGATTTCTTGTGCCTGGAGCATAGCTGTATATTAAGAAAAATGTTGCGAAAAAGAGCTCTTTACAGAGAGAAATCGTAGTATTCGATATGCGAAAGAATAAAAAGCCTCGACTTTGATGATGCATTTGTTGAGCTATCGCAAGACGTTGAGTCCTATAAAAAATTCTTCCTTTGGTTGTTTTATTAGCTCCTTAATATGCTCACGAAAAAATGCAGTGAAACTACCGTCTCCGTACACCATTCATGGCTAGCGCGCCCTGGTAGCAGTGCCGTTAAAGCGCCTGGCTTTCTCGTGTAAAAACGAAGAGCTGTTTAGGAAACCTATAGGCCTGTGATAAATTCCAAAATATTGCGGATGTAGAGCCTTCTTTTTTTTCTCAAAGACGTGTTGCATAGGTACTGCAAACGTACCTCAAGTAAGGTTTGACCCCCTGGTGTTCTCTGACGTGCGCTGACATTACACAATACACAGGCGCTTATCATTTGTCCTGTATCGAAATGCGACCGCCGCCGTTAGGGTCGAGCCCATGTCATTCGGGTGAGCAGAGGAGCACCGTAATGATGCAGCGGCGACCTGAGATGCAGAGAGATGGTAACATGATGGGAGTTCCATCAAGGTGTTGACATGAATGCCCGCATAACCTGAAAATGAGTGCTTCTAGGATCTTCAAATAAATACTCTATCGCGGGAAGCGACTACCCGTGGAGAATGGAATAATTTCATCATCATACGCTACGATGTACCAGCAGACCCAATTCGCTGCATGGCAGTCTCGCTCCACGTGATACTGCTGCGTGGAGTCAGGAACACAATGGATATCATTTAGGAACGGCCTACTTGATGTGGCAATAACTGCATGCATTCGCACTGCACATCAGCCGGGGTGTATGACATCGTCGTCATCATCAGCTTGACTACGCCCAGTGCAGGACAAAGGCCTCTCCCGTGTTCCGCCAATAAACCAGCTCCTGTGTTTGCTGCTGCCACGTTATACCCGCGAGCTTCTTAATCTCATCTGTCCACCTAACTTTGATTCTCCCCCTTGAGTGTTTGCCTTTCTTAGAATCCAGTCTGTTCCTGCGGTTATCTTGCCTACGCGCGTGTATGACATGCTGACCTCTAATAAAGGACGGCGTCTAGGACAAAATACATGCAAGCAACACGTTCAAAACACCGTCTCCGTTTATGACATTATTCGTGTTTTCTTTCTTTGTATCTCATTCATTCACGGACATGTGATGCAGCAAACACTAACTAGGCAAAACTCAAGTTCTCAAACACCTGCGGGAAAGGCGTTACAATAATAAGGGGTCACACAGTGAGTGGAGCTAAATTGCTTTTATTATTTTTCCCCAGATTCGTCTGGCAGCCAATGCTTTATATGTCCTTATGCGCTGAAGAAAACAGGTGCGGAAGAAAAGTATGGTGGAAAATCTTTTTGCAATCGTGTTGACATTCGCGACAGTGACTTTGGGCGATGCATTCTTTACGTGCACAACGCGTAAATGCAGGACACTGGATATCAGACAGGTAAATCCTTGGCACATGAGTCCTGGTCCGTGTACACACATGTTAAAACATAGTGATCTATAATTTATTTACTACCTACGCAGCGAGTGATTCATGCTGAAGTATCGGCCTACTTTTTTATTCGGAGAAGTTACAGCAGTAACTTCTCTGAGTGACCTGAAATAATCGATGAAAAAATCCGTAAACAGGGGGTGGGTGCTTGAGCCGACGTTTCGACAAGTGGACTTGCGTTCTTCCAGGCTGGCAGTTCCATCCTTGAAGAAGACAAGTCCACTAGTCGAAACGTCGGCTCGAGCACCCACCCCCTGTTTACGGATTTTTTCATCGCAAGCTTTCATCTTCCATTTCCTGCCGTTTTTTGAAATAATCGAATGTGATAGTACTGAGCTTTGCGAAGTATTACTTGTCCTGCTGCTGTGCAGGGGCACGTGTGACCATCTTATTATTACGAGAGGTACAGCCACGTTCTGAATTCTCTCAATCCGTTCGATGTTTAATAGCATGCATTAGCGGACTTGTAACGTTTGATACATCAGTTTAATATGTCTAGTAATCATGTTTCTTTCCCGGTGTTTAGAGTCTCGACGACGGCAGCATTGTTCGAAATACGAAGTAATGACAATTCGTTTTTTCACATCTGCGCAGCAAGAAGCAGTGAAGTATATATCATTAATGCTTGACAGAGCAAAGCGCGAATTTGTAGATAGCAATCAGATAGCCAAATTTCCCACTCCTATACTCGTGCTCAGAAAAAGTTATGTTACTACTTATGTCGCACTATATTTTTATTGTAGGCGCATGATTAAAATATACTGTATTGATATGTACAATATAAAAATATATTGTACTTCTGCAAGGAAACTGTTTTGAAAAGAAAGACTATAAGTAACGAATGGAACAGCCGGATTATCCGAATTTTGATACGATGTTGCCCGAGTTCGCGCATTCCGAAACAGTCGTCTTGGTTGTCCCCTTGAGTCTGTTAGACTATTTCTCGGTGGCTGCAGTACCGACCCGATGCTGATCAGGAGAAAGCCGAATGATAAGCCTTCAGGTGCAAGACATGCACCATGACAGTGCCAGGTTGTGCGAGGTATGGTCACTAGGAGTGATTTAGTGGGTGACGTCGGCCACTTGACATATGGCGTGGTGAAGGCCTGCATAGCGTGCTACTGACTTCTCCGAAAATCCGACGCGGCGCGAGGGGAACTAAAGCAGAACGAGTCTACTGGGTGCGTAGTGGATGTCACAATGGCGTGGTCATACAAGCATCACTGATTGACACGCGAGTCCACTGGTCGTCGTATGGCGATTGCGCGTGCCTCTTCGGCGTTCGCTATTGTTTCCCGGGCGCACTCACACAACCGAGATATATGGAATATATCCCGATTAGTAGGAGTGTGTCGAAAGGTTGTGCAGGGTGTTGCCGAACAAAATAAAATAGAGAGAACCCAGCGGTATCATGAGAAAAGAATGGTTGATAAATTTGACAAACGGTAGCGTATGTCCCAGTCGCTATGGTCGGGGGACACATACATGGAGATCATGTGAGGATTTCATGGAGACGCTCCAGCTTAGGTCGTTCGTTTCCGGCTGATAGGCAGCACTAATCATTAAGGCACATGAGGATGTTTCGCAGCCCGTGTGTTATCTTGATCAGGGCAAATCATGACGGAATTGACGAGATGTCCGAGCACAGAAGTTTTTTGACCGTCGAAGTGGCACTTGGAGGAATTTAGCGGCTGCCCTGTTTCACGGAAGACAGATTGGGTCTCCGAAAGTTTCTTTAGGGTGCGCACGGAGAAAGAATTACTAGAATTTACAGGTAGCAGCGCCAGATAAACCATATGAATCTGGTCAGAAGAGTGTACCATCATACTTACACATGTGACCGCTGCATTGCATGAACCACAGGACATCACTTTCCACTAGTAAATGTTATTAGGAGCTATACAGGCCTCCTCCTGAGGGTCCGTGTCAAATACGGCAATTTTCCAGTACCCGGAGTGAAGGTCTATGAAAGAAAATGTTTTGCTTCATGAAGTCAGCCTGGGACATAGCCAACGCGTTGTAGATGACAGACGTGCTCCTCCGTGATAATGTTTAGATGCCGGTAATCCGCACTGACGAAGCGATGGCATAGAGGTAGAGCATCAGCCTCGCATGCGAAAGGTTCGTGGTTCGAATCCTGGTGTAGCGTAGTTCTTCACGGGTAATGCACTCCCTCACCATACAAGGAGTGGTCACCCTGGCGCACTACTTGGCCACTACCCTCCATATAATCACACCAGGGATGATTCAACACAAAGTCGCCGTAAAGTTCGATGACATTCTAAGAAAAGATTTTCTCAGCTTCCTGCTGGGTCATGTTGTGCTCGTTATGGTAGATGTAGTGGATTCGCCATTGGATGGAGCTCACATCATCCGAGTTAATCTGGTTATTAAGAGCCCTTGTCCGAGAGGGTCGGCTCCAAGGTCGCAGATGTCCCAGGACGATGCAATGAGAAAACGTAGGTCATCAGCATGCAGTCAAGTTTGCAGAACTTAATCATGTATCCGTGTGGTAAAGGTGAAACTGCTGGAACGCACAAGTAAAGATGTGTTAAGGGAGATGAATTCCATGCTGAGTCTTTAAAGCAACTCAGAGTAAAATGAAACAATTGTAGGGGTAGAAGGGAGGACGTCACGACAGCGTGAGGACATGACATCATGAAGACAGCCTCTGTGTGTAATCTTTCTACTGTCTCTCAATGCCCATTAGCATTGATTTTGCTATGGAAAACACCGGCGCACACTGCATGCTTCGCCCTTCCATAAGTTTCACATTAGTGGAACTGAATTTCTTTTTGTTTTCGTCTTGTTTTTCCTAACCTTGGCTCGTCTACATTTTTTCGTATGTGACGTTGGCATCCTCTTACGTATGTTACGCATCCTGCAATCACATGTTGCTTATTGAAATATTTCTATTTTCACTGACTATGTTTCCAATTTTGTCTTCTGTGGATCTGTATAAAGTCCAGCATTTCTAGCGTAATAATTATACATACTATATTTGTATCTTTCGCACTCCGACCGAGGGTATAGCGCGCGTTACGGAGGAAGAAAGCGAGGCTAGATCCCAGTGCCTCGTGATATCGACAGACTCCACGTTCGCTCTATTTCGCCATCGTACGCATCTTTTCGTGCTCTTTCGCTCTACCGCTTACGCCGATGCCAGCAACGCCAAAAGCGACGCTGCTCAACGCATGAACGTGAGCCTAAGAGCTCCGTTCTAAGAGCTTCCGTGCACTGGGTCACGCAACATCCAGGCGTCTTACCTGGAGCGCAGAGACCCAGCCACTGTTCAAGCTTTCTTTGGCACGCGCGTGAGGTGTGTGCGAAGGGGTGACAATTTCAATGGTGGACGTACCAACAATGAATGTCGCCACCCTCCAGGGATCGCCTGGAGAGAAGGAGCAGATGGGCATCCTAGCCCGGCTTAAAGTCACTGGAACGGGAAAAGTACCGCGTTCGTTTTCTCTTCGCCTGCCGCGCCCTTTCGGTGGCTTCACCACATAAATGGTCCAGCTCGCTCACCTCGCTAGTGTCTCCCGGCCGCCGACGCAAGGCGCTTTGAAGGGCGATTGTTTTTATAGCCTCAGAAAAGCGTACAGGAACATCACGACATCCCGTATCGTTTTGACACTTCATCGCAAGCCTGTCGAGGCATCGAAGAAGGCCTGGATGCTGCGCTTTTGGGTCCAGCAACCGGTGGGAAACGGGCGAAGCCCTCTTTGCTATTCCCAGCGGGAAATATGATGCCAAGTGACGGGCTGTGTGGCTGCGCGCACAGAATACGGCGCGAAAAATTTGTTCTCACGACTGATACCCGCCTTCTTGAGGCAAGCGTTTCATTGAGAATTCCCAAATTTTGTGTCGGGGAATGTTTGCGTCTCCGCTGCACTAGTGCAGCTTCTTTCGCGTGGTTGCCGCAGAAGGTTCATGCACAATAATTATTGCCGGGCAGCTCTTAATTATGTTTGGCGTAAAATTGACGCCTTCGGGCTCATATATAACGTTCAGTGCGCCATGAAAACTGACTGCTAGAGATTGGTATTGCGTGACGTGACTCTATGACGAACCAAAATAACAGTGTGTACCATAAAAATAACGGCACGCATGTCATGTAAGCCATGTCATTTACATGCCATACTCATGGTGCATTCGCGGCCGGTTCGCTGGCTTCATATGCACCAAAATCGGTATTGCATGACGTGACTGTATGACTGAACATAAATACCAGGTGGTAACATGAATATAATGGCGCGCATGTTATGTAAATCATGATTTATGTGCCATGCTCATGGTGCACCCCCGGCCGGTTCGCATGCTTGATATGCACCAAGATTAGTAGCGCACGACGTGACTTTATAGGGTTCCGAGATATAGTTTCTCCAAAAGTTAAACTCCTTATTTATAATGCCTTATTTCACTCGCACATCAATTACTGTACCCTCGTGTGGGGAAACACCACGCAAAAGAACAAACTAAAATTGATCAGGCTACAGAAGAAGGCAATACGACATATCGCAGGTGTTCCATACGACGCTCATACGTCAACATTATTCACAACATTTAACGTGCTCCAAGTAGAACAACTGTACAATTCAATCTTCTTGCTAAGTGCAAACATGGTTTGAAAAGTAAAAACAATTTTCTGACACTGTGTCAGCTAAAAGAGACATCCGCAACACCTTACAACATAAGAAAAAGAGACACATGGCACATACCGTTTTCGCGAAGGAATTATGGCCTTAAAAGTCTTAAGCATATAATGCCAAACTTTTTGAATTATCTGAACAACAAAGGCATTACGCCTGATACGCTGACAAACAAGCAGTGGAAAGAATATTTAATTAGTAGCCCCAGACACTGTCTCTGAATGTTATTAAGTATTCTCGAGTTCATTTTCACTATGTATTATGTGATAGTACCATATTCCATTTGATATTTTGTTTGATTAGAAGTGCATATTTTTCTTTTCATATGTACATCTACAAACATGAGCTGTTTCATGTACTTGTGTTTTCGGTATGCATACCGTTTCAAGGTAGTGTTTCTTGTATATATATATATATAGTTGTGTTCATTTCAATTTTTTCTCACATTATTCTCCCATATTTATACCGTATTCTTCAGTTTGTCGATTTTTTTACACTATCTCTGCAGTTGAAATTTGCTGCTAATTTTGCTGATATTTTGCTTGCTTGTGTTATGCTACCTTGTACTTTTCCTGTTTACCTGCTTGTATTTTATTTTTTTTTCTACATGATCACATGTCTGCGGTCAATCTGCTTAGGGTCAGGAATCCCGTCAAGCTGCATTTTAGCAGCTTTTAATTCCTGTCCTTGCATCTTTTTTTTTTCTCTTTTTTAATCTGATTTGCATTTTGTTTTGTGTTGACCATTACTATTGTATGAAAATATTGAATTCATTGTGCCTTAACATTGTGCTTTAACATGATTGCTGAAAAAAAAAAAGATTGCTAAATAAACTGAAACTGAAACTGAGTTGCACCACAGTTGCATACATCGCCTTGTTTGTCTTAGAGGCAGGTGAAGTCATTCTTGTCATGACATCTAGTTCACTATATATCGCATGTTTGTCACGCATGCATGCATGTCGAATCTGGTATACACAACGCATGACCTTTAATTTATGTTCGTCACACACCCATATCATGCCATACCAAATTTGGTATACATCCAGTTAACAAAACGGCTGGAAGCACGAAAAGACAGTGTAATATAAACCATACCGTACATGTTATGCATGTGATGGTTTTCACGTTACCACCTGTCGTTCATGTTTGCCATACAGTAACCTCGCGCTATATGAATTTTTGGTGCATATCAAGCTACCGAACCGGCCGCAAGCGCACCATGAGCGTGCCAAGTAAGTAATGCTGTACATGACATGCAAGTCATAATTTTCATGTTACCACCTGTCACTAACGTTCGTCATACAGACATATCTCGTCATATCAGTTTTGGTATATATGCATTCATTAATTAAACGACCGCGAACTCCCCAAGACCATGTCGTGTAAATCATGTTTTACGTGGTATGCCTGCCATGATTTGCACGTTAGGACCAGTAACTTATGTTCGTCATACACTCTTGTCACGCCATATCAATTTTGGTGTGTATCAAGCTAGCGAAGCGGCCGCGAGCGCACCATGAGCGTGGCATGTAGTCATGCCTTACATGGCGTACATATCATTATTTTCATGTTACCACCTGTAGTTTATGTTCCTCCTACAGTCATGTTATGCCATACCAAATTTGGTATACATCCCATTAACGAAACGGCCAGGAGAGCACAAAGTCGTGGGCGGCTACATAGATAGATAGATAGATAGATAGATAGATAGATAGATAGATAGATAGATAGATAGATAGATAGATAGATAGATAGATAGATAGATAGATAGATAGATAGATAGATAGATAGATAGATAGATAGATAGATAGATAGATAGATAGATAGTATGTTCAAACTCGCAGAAGTTCGCAAAGAAATGCTTCGCATTTAATAAATGCCGACAGTCGAGCGCGTAAATGCCGCGCAGTTCGCATTTCTTTATCACCTTAGTACGCATGCGTGCGCGTGTAAGCAAGTGAAAAGTGCTGCTATTTTTTTCCTAATCAGGTAGAGAACAATGGCATGCTTCATTCGGGGCTGCAAAAGCTCACGCAATGCGTAAAACATGCGTTACTCCGCGCGAAATCAACACCGCGCCGCTGCAGCTTCGGCTGCGCTGGACCAAATATGGCGGCGGGTCGCGGTACTTTGCCCGTTCCAGTGACTTTAGCCCGGCTCGGGTGGCAGCGCCACGAATGAGTAGTGGTAAAAGACGGCAACTAACCCCGAAGCGCGGGCTGTAAGAATGAATCTGTGCGTCGCCCATTTAGCATAGACCTGGCTCTCATTAAAGACGCATGCGCGCCAGTGTCAGAGCCGTTACTAGTAGACCGTCCACATCTATAAGATTCTGATGTGCAGGCAGGATCAATAGAGGATTTTGGCGTCGCGTCATTCTTACAGCAGCACCTCTAGGAGCAGCACCCATCAGTTTTTCATGTTGAGCGCCTTAAAGAACTTGGGAAGTGCGAACGACGAGATAGGGGCGAGCTGGAGAAATGGTTCGACGGCTGGATCCAGTAGGCAAATCAGTGTCGTCAAGTGTTGGTGGCTGGGTTTGCAGTGGTGTGCGCAGAGTACCGGGACGTAGGCGGTGAAATGGATGGTAATACTATTGTGTTGAGTTCGGCCAAAACAGCAATGACGATAAGTGCGTCCTATACCACACCGGGTGAAGCATACATAGGCCAGTCATCTGGAGAGCGCCACTTCATCGGGTTGCGGTTGCGCGTCGGGGCCGCTATACGAGCGTCGGTTGGATGTTACAGAGGTAGCTGGACTGATTGTACTTACAATTGCCATCGATAGGTACATACAATTTTGGTATTCTTGCACTTTCTCGTTGTAGTACAATCCTGTTTATTTCTTACCTTCGCTCTATTCCTCATATCCTTAATTCTTCAGTTGGTGCTGCCAATTTTACATCCAGGTCTTGCTCAGAGACCCCTCATACGCACGCTGCGCTTGTCATCATCATCATAAGCCTGTCTACGCCCACTGCAGGGCATAGGCCTCTCCCATGATCCGCCAATCAACCCGGTCCTGTGCTTTCTGCTGCCACGTAATACCTGCAAACTTCTTAATCTCATCTACCCACCAAATTTTCTGTCTCCCCCTCATGCGTTTGCCATATCTTGGAATCCAGTCAGTTACCCTTAATGACCACCGGTTATCCTGCCGACGTGCTACGTGCCCGGCCCATATCCATTTCTTCTTCTTGATTTCAACTATGATGTCCTTAACCCCCATTTGTTCCCTGACCCACTCTGCTCTCTTACTGTCTCTTAAGGTTACACCTATCATTTTCCTTTCCATCGCTCGCTGCGTCGTCCTCAATTTAAGTTGAACCATCTTTGTAAGTCTCCAGGCTTCTGCTCCGTAGGTGTGTACCGGTAAGATGCAGCTGTTATATACCTTCCTCTTGAGGGAGTGGTAGATTACCATTCATGATTTGATAATGCTTGCCGAATGAGCCCCAACCCATCCTTATTCTAGTTATTTCATTCTCATGGTTCGGCTCCGCGGTTACTACCTGTCCTAAGTAGACGTACTCCTTTACAACTTCCAGTGTCTCGCCACATATCGCAAAGCGCTGTTCCCTGCCAAGATTGTTCCACATTACTTTAGTTTTATGCATATTAATTTTCAGACCTACTCTTCTACTTTCCCTATCCAGTTGAGTAATCATGAGCTGCAATTCGTCTCCCGCGTTACTCATCAATGCAATGTCATCAGTGAATCGTAGGTTACTGAGATACTCTCCATTAACTCTTATCCCTAACTCTTCCCAATCTAGGGCCCTGAAAACATCCTGTAAACACGCGGTGAATAACATTGGAGAGATCGTGTCTCCCTGCCGTACGCCCTTCTTTATTGGGATTCTGTCGCTTTCTTTATGAAGGACTATAGTGGCTGTGCATCCGCTGTAGATTTCTTCCAATATGTTTATATAGGATTCGTCGATGCCTTGATTCCGCAGTGCCTGCATGACTGCTGATGTCTCCACCGAATCAAATGCCTTCTCGTAATCTGTGAAGGCTATGTATAGGGGTTGGTTGTATTCCCCGCATTTCTCTATCACCTGATTGATAGTATGAATATGGAGCTGCGCTTGTGTAACGCTTTAAATTAACCCGGGCATCTGCTGAAGCATTAATCTCCAAACTTAATATTCACCGCCGATGATTAGCTCAATAAAGAGCGGTGTTTAGCTAAATTTGTACTACGTTGAGCATAATGTTCTTTGGTAATTATTAAAAAGAATTGGTCTCCTAGGTGTTTCCTGATATGTGCATTCACTTGTAATGCGTATTACTTAACGTTGAAGAACGGTTCGTGTGTACACATTTAATTTTTCGTGCTTCTCATGGAACATCTTCAGAAAGTGTATGCGTCAGTGTATGTAC